>NW_024539526.1:600000-847856 GCF_016647785.1 Suillus fuscotomentosus | reverse complement strand
TACCACACGGGATACATCCCCGGCCTTAGAGTCCCATTATGCTCACGGTGAGCGTGAACGTGCATACCCAAGCCGATACAGCCCAGTGCTCAGTCCTGACTATGCTCATGAAAGTCGATATGCTCGACGCAATGGCCTTGACGAGCGCCGGGCATTTGGTGGAGGAGCATACCGTGACAGTGGGTACCCTCAAGGTAGAGCTCATAACCAGGATTCTAGATGGACGGACAATGTCCGTAATGTTGCATCTTCATCTTTGGACTACATTCGTCACGACACTGTCCCACGAGCATTTACTCGAGACCCCACCAACCCTCCGCATCCTCCTTCATCATAATCAACTTTTGATATGCCTGTGCTTTTGTCGTTTGTTGGGTTGCTATTTTGGTTCATCTTCTCATGCTTACTTCGTCTTTTTACGGTGATAACTTACTATGGTGGTTTGCTCATCCTACACTTGACCTGTCCCTTTCGTACCCTAGTACTTATGTAGCTATCCATGCAGTTTTAACGATTTCCTCTTGTTTCGACAATGTCAGTATAGCAGCTCCAATGCCCGCTCTTGTTTGCTTCACAACATGTTCGAAACCGCCATGAAACTTAAAGATAACGATACTGCGATGTGATATGTTTTATTAAAATGTGACATTCATAACATAAATACAACGCAAAAAGGAAGAAAAAAAACATAACATACAATAAAGGGCGGGGAAAAACATAACATATTGTCGTATGTGCGAGAAGCACAAGGGGCTCCAAATCATGTTGACTCGGATAAGCGGCGAGACTCTCAATGATGTGATGAAAACATAACATAAGTATGAGTGACAAACATAGGGAATATAAAAGGCGAGGGGACAGCATAAGGTATGATGTATCGTCGGAGGAGCATAAGAGGCTCCAAATCATGTTGACTCGGATAAGCGGCGAGACTCTCAATGACGTGATGAAAACATAACATAAGTATGAGTGACAAACATAGGGAATATAAAAGGCGAGGGGACAGCGTAAGGTATGATGTATCGTCAGAGGAGCACAAGAGGCTCCAAATCATGTTGATACACGGCGAGACTCTCGATGACGTAGTGGAGGTTCAGCACCGTGATCTGCAATAATCGGAGCCAACCCTCCAATGAGGCCCACGAGGGTACACTTATTACTCTTAAGGAATTGGGGGAGACCCTCCAGGGAGAGGGATGTCTCAGAGACGTGTTGTGTCATACAGGAAAACTGGGTCTGACAGACCGTGAGAAGCACTAGAAAGTGCTGCCAAGGGTGGTATTTTCAAGTAAGGCATGAGAAAAGGTGGAAAGATGAACGATACCACTCACCGGCGGCCAAAACCAAAAGTGAAAAACTTGAGATCAGTGATCACCGCGCACACGACCTGCATCGTCGCGCGATGCGCAAAGCCTGTAGTGAAAGGTGGTCGTCCATTATCACATCATCACAACTGAAATAAGACGTACCTCCAATAGCAGCCACTGTGACACTAATCCCATCAGCTACCCCTGACAGGTCTCCACCTGAGACCCTCGAGGATGAACACGGTAACTTGCGGCATAGCTTGAGCTCGAACGAAGACCGACAGACTCACGAACTGCGAACGGTGGGCAACGACTTGTATCAGCATGGCTGTTGCTCGAACGAGGATCGACACACTCACGACCTGCGAACGGTGGCCAACGTCTTGGATCAGCACGGCTCTTGTTCGAACGAGGAACGGTGGCCTGGTCCGCCAACGATTTGGATCAGAATGGTTCGAGCTCGAAAATCTTGACATACTCACTTCCTGCGAACAATAAGCAACGACTTTGATCAGCATGGCTCATAACATTCCCAAGTAGTACTTACCTATATTAATCATTAGCAAGAGTTCAAAGTGTTTGGAATTCATATAGCGACATAAGATACCTAGTGTTTGAACATGTTGTGACGGTGCAGTACTGTGTCACAGCGCGTCACGACTGCGGCAGGCGCGACAGAGGACCGCGTCAATTTCACCCGGCTCAAACCTGCGCGGGTTGCAGACACATGCATTTGCATATATTGACACATAGTAAATACTTACATCTTTTTAAAAAAGTGTAAAGCGTACAAAAATTGAGAGGTTCGAACCCGTTCGAACCTATTCACTACCAGCCCGAACCCCGAACCTCTGGAAAGGTTCGGTTCTGAGTCTTGGCCGAACCTTGGACCGGACCATGCGTCCGGTTCGGAAAGGTTCAGGTTCGAACCGAGGTTCGGAACCGGACTGCGGCAGCACTAGCGCGAAGCTTGCCGAATTGGGGGAAGGGCAAGATTATTAAAATCGTGGAAAGAATTGGAAGCTGCGCGGCTGGTGGGAAATGAAGCACGCAGAACAGCATACAGAGATCAAGTGAAAGCTGTGGGAAGCGGAAAGAGATCAAGCGAAGTTGGAAAGACGGAGACCTGGCCAGCATGAAACAAGCCAAAATTTTGGAAACTGGAAGCACCGCTGCAAAGGCCATCGCTGAATGTTTTCGAGCCATCCAAGGAGGGAGACGCCAGTAATGAGGGAGACACTGATGAGAATCATCGAGTCTGATCAGTGATGGTGGGAGTGAATAGTCAGTCGTTTACGTTACCAAATGTAAAGATAACGCCAATCTCTCTGGCTTACTTCGTTTGGTGCTAGTCCGAGTGGACGGTCACCGCGGAACGTTGATAAGTAAAGACCGAAAACACTGATGGGCCATTCGGATAGGCTTTGTACCAGATGATCGGATCTGGATGATACCCTCTTTGTTGTGCAACAGGAAGCCAACAAATTTTTGCTGGCTCAAGTGCCCGTTCAAAACTGCTTAGTACTAGACCGCCATGCCAATTGGCAGGCGCAATTCGAAGAAGTGCCATGGTGAGATCTGCAGTCCTGAGAGGTAGCGAAAAGATATGAGTATCTCCTACAGGAAGGTATGCACTAGTACTAAATGATTTTTGAGCCAGTTTGGACTGGGAAATTGACAGTCCTAAAGTAGTGCTGTTGGCATAACTCGCAAATTTTGCCAACCAGTTTCGTTTGGCAAAACTGGTACCTTATGCCTGGTCCACGGAGTGGCAGAACCTGGTAGAACTCCAGACTCGCGGAGATGTAACTCGATGAGCTCTCTCGCGTCACTAGTCACTGATCAACGACAATTTTGAGCGCCTGGATTGAATCTCGAGGTGACCTTCAAGTGACTGATGCTTCTTGGCTTAGGGGCCAGGTGAAATTGACGCGGCCCTGCCGCGCCTGCCGCGGTCGTGACGCGCCTGTGACGCGGCACTGTAACAAATTCCTATGTACAAATCATGTTTACACAACTTCATATCGCATTCGAAACACTTTGAATCATCGTTAATGATCAACATATGAGTGTCTGCCTGCGTACAGGCTCTATAGTGCTGTATTCACCTCTCACTAAATTTACAGTGCTTGTCCTCTGCGTTCATACTACTAGTATGCATCTTGTGTGTCAGTCCTATATTGTTGCATTACCTCTAATTCGTTCATCTATGTTGGTTTTCAGATGCAGTGTCAAATGTTGTCTCACTGCGTCAAGCTTCGACCTCACCCTGCCAAGTTTGATCCACTCTCTATACCCTGCACCAACACGTCGAGCCCCAACCATGGCATGTCAGAAGCCTCGTTTAGGCTGCGTCAAGCACTACTCACACCACGACAAGTTCTCCCAAATATCTTCGCAGTCTCTGTACTAATATCAACATCCACACTCTATGCCGCGTCAAGGCCTACTACACATACCGCGTCAGTTGCCGCGTCAAACCTCCTTCATGCCGCGTCACACGCGCGTCACGCCACGTCAAACCTCGTCACTGCCGCGTCACCCGCGCGTCACGCCGCGTCAAACTTCATTCATGCCGCGTCACAAGTAGCACATGCCGCGTCAAACACCTCCACATGCCGCGTCAAACCTCACTACCTCAACTGTCACACTGTCCGTATAACTTAGGTATATTTTACTTGACATCTGTCATAATAATTGATATTCTAACAGTGTTCCTTTTCATCCTGACAGAATTAGACGTCGTACACTGTAATTGTCCATAGGCAGTACTAATAAATTTATTTTACCAAGCATTGTCTCCTCTGGCCTAGAGAAGAAACCCTTATTATCACGCAGATGGCCTGGGCTGATCTCACGATAAGCTATCCTACCAATAGCTTCGTGGCTGATGTCGACCTCGAGTGTCTGACCGCACTACACTGGGGGCAGGGACCAATTTGCCCACGGATCAAAAATTGAACCCAGTGTGATCTCAGACAGACTCGGATCACCTTGAATTCTAACAGAAAATGATAACAACAATTTAATTTTTGTGTGCATTTTTCTTAGTTTATATCAGCTTGAGCTATATTGTCACATATGAATTTTGTTCAATATATACACACATTTTCACCACACATCACATTTACTCTGTGATATCTTTTTGTTCTGATTTTTCCCTGGGGTCACATGATGACCACATTTTCAATAAGTTATAAACTTACAGTTTGAATAAATTCAAACTGTAATTATTTTATGTCTATTCTTTTGTCATTAGAAGCAAGCTGAGATATTTTTGTCTGTAAATGCAAGCAAGATAGTACTTTAATTTTGATCGCATTCTAAACAACTATTAATTTATATCACCCTATGTTCTTCCTATGTCTATACTGTTGTTTCCCTTATTTATAATAACAAACACAGTATCAGTCAGGAGAAGAAAAATTAACAAAATGTGAGGATAATACATACTGTGTACTGTAAACAAAATTGGTGATAAGATAAAATCAGACTTATCTTTGTTGGTGAATCAAATTTTGACCAAAGTCGACATCGACAGTCGACAGTTAACAGTCAACAAATAAATCAACTGTTGACTGTTGACTGTCGACTGTCGATGTCGACTTTGGTCAAAATTTGATTCACCAACAAAGATAAGTCTGATTTTGTCTTATTATCAATTTTGTTTACAGTGCAAAGTATACACCATGACTACATAGGACATGCCAAAGTTTTGGCAAAATCAGCTGCAATGTCAAACTTGCAGCAATCCAACCTGTTCCGGCCCAAGCCAGGTCTAAATAAGCTGAGCCAAGCCCAGGCCCAGGTCACTGCCCTTGGGCTGCTATGAAGTGTCACAGACGGCGAAAAATTCTACTAGTACTACTTGCTGTCGTGATGTTGCCAAAATGAGCATGAGTACAATGTGTTTGCCTTTTGCCTCCTCCTTCCACGCCCAAGTTCTTCTTTGACTGCCAGCGCAACCTCTTCGCCACCCTTAAATTCCATCAAAATTAACATGGTCGAAATTAACTTTTGCCGAAAATTTCTGTACTGTCATGTGTCACACCCTCAAATGCTGCGACGACGAAATGGTGTAGTGTGTCACACGTCACAGGTGGTGCCGAATCGAGTGAAATGCTACAGTATGGGCAGGTTTAAAAGCCCGTGGTGGTCATACACAGATGACAAGACTCTTTTCTGACTGTTGGACAGTGTAATTTCACATTGGGCATGTCCATAATGATGGATCCACGAGATATGCTGAGTCTGCGGGTAGTGCACACTTGAAGGACATTTACAGTACACTAATATTGATGAATGAATCTTAGATGTGGATATGCTTGCTGAGGAGTGTCAGGTCACTTTGGAATTTTGAACAAGTTATTATATAGCTATGAACCGAACATCCCGTTTTCAGACCAATGGTTGTACGTGCATCCAATAGATAGATGCCGTCTTTAGCTGAGGCAGTGTTCGCACTGAATGTGAACACATTGATGGTGTTGCCATTGACGTGAATGTCTCCAAGTTCTGGAGTAGTAATGAATCTGTTGTATTGCCAAAAAGAAAAAGTTCTTTCTGTCAATCAAGACCAATGACTTGGACCCCATGAAATGAAGCAGACATTGCCATAGTAGTGAATGGAAGAAGAGCAAATAGGAAACAGAAAGGAGACGAAACTATCACCACACAGCGACACAGCATGACGTGGTGGACACAATTGTGCCCGAGCCGGTGGTATCTCATGCTTAAATATTGTAGATAGGTATAGTTTCATGGACCTTAGATAGTGCTTTATAATATTGCATAATGATTCTGAAATTATTAAGCACTAGCAGGTTTATGTTTATCTAGCTCTAAGACATAGTAGTTTATCTGCCTTATCAAAAAATTTCTACTTCATCCTAAGTTCATGTGGGAGGTTTTCCCTGATGAGTCATGTGGTTGAATCCTGGTTTCAAGTAGCCAGCAACCTCATCAACAAAAGTGCATGGTGCATGCCCTTGTAGTGCTTACAAATCACTGCAAGACTCACATGAGGTATGTATGAGTATGCAGCATGTATGTATGAGGATTTTGGTGCGCCACCAAGGTGACAGGTGACTCTGCTCAAAAAGGCAACTGCACGTCATGAAGCCACCCACCAGTACATGCTTGGGAAATCACCTATGCAGTATCCATCCCTAGACTCGGGACAAGCATAGGTGTGCTCAAGCATGTGAAAATGAATGAAGTGCCAAAAAGTAAATGTACACAACTTCACAGATAGATAGTATGTAGACAGTTGTCAGCAATGTACATACATAGTATGTAAGTGAAATCAATGCAACTACTATAGACACATGACAGTACAGAAATTTTCGGCAAAAGTTAATTTCGACCATGTTAATTTTGATGGAATTTAAGGGTGGCGAAGAGGTTGCGCTGGCAGTCAAAGAAGAACTTGGGCGTGGAAGGAGGAGGCAAAAGGCAAACACATTGTACTCATGCTCATTTTGGCAACATCACGACAGCAAGTAGTACTAGTAGAATTTTTCGCCGTCTGTGACACTTCATAGCAGCCCAAGGGCAGTGACCTGGGCCTGGGCTTGGCTCAGCTTATTTAGACCTGGCTTGGGCCGGAACAGGTTGGATTGCTGCAAGTTTGACATTGCAGCTGATTTTGCCAAAACTTTGGCATGTCCTATGTAGTCATGGTGTATACTTTGCACTGTAAACAAAATTGATAATAAGACAAAATCAGACTTATCTTTGTTGGTGAATCAAATTTTGACCAAAGTCGACATCGACAGTCGACAGTCAACAGTCAACAGTTGATTTATTTGTTGACTGTTAACTGTCGACTGTCGATGTCGACTTTGGTCAAAATTTGATTCACCAACAAAGATAAGTCTGATTTTATCTTATCACCAATTTTGTTTACAGTACACAGTATGTATTATCCTCACATTTTGTTAATTTTTCTTCTCCTGACTGATACTGTGTTTGTTATTATAAATAAGGGAAACAACAGTATAGACATAGGAAGAACATAGGGTGATATAAATTAATAGTTGTTTAGAATGCGATCAAAATTAAAGTACTATCTTGCTTGCATTTACAGACAAAAATATCTCAGCTTGCTTCTAATGACAAAAGAATAGACATAAAATAATTACAGTTTGAATTTATTCAAACTGTAAGTTTATAACTTATTGAAAATGTGGTCATCATGTGACCCCAGGGAAAAATCAGAACAAAAAGATATCACAGAGTAAATGTGATGTGTGGTGAAAATGTGTGTATATATTGAACAAAATTCATATGTGACAATATAGCTCAAGCTGATATAAACTAAGAAAAATGCACACAAAAATTAAATTGTTGTTATCATTTTCTGTTAGAATTCAAGGTGATCCGAGTCTGTCTGAGATCACACTGGGTTCAATTTTTGATCCGTGGGCAAATTGGTCCCTGCCCCCAGTGCTAGAAGCAAGGATGTTCGAGGATTCCGAAGAAGCAGGACCTGCAGGCAACCAGCAGTGGGGTTTGGATGCTGGCCAACATCACAGGCGATGGAATGTGTATCTCGGAATTCCTGATGAATGGGTTTCTGCAAGAGATTATAGCGAGAGTGAACTTGAAGTGAGGAAGACTTTACCTGCTCCGTTCGATAGATATCTAACTTATGTGATTGACAGCGCGGCCCCTTATTCAGTGATAACTCTGATGCTACATCTTTGGAGTCTGCAGACGAGCTATCCGAAGCTGTAGTTCCTTCTCTGCCGGCCGAAGAATGTCCGCCCGTTAAACGTCGATGTGCTCCACAGGCTCGAAGGGTTCAGAGAGGGAGGAAAAGAAAATAGTCATTGGCTTATGTATACCTAGTTGTACATGGCTCTGAGGCAAATAAAATAACAAAAGAATGGTCGTGAACTCATCCAACTTGATCTGGAAGTTGAATATAGAATATAGGAATGGCGCGTCAGTGGCCGCGTCAAGGATCGTTAGTGCCGCGTCAAGGCTCGTCAGTGCCGCGTCACATGCGCGTCACGCCGCGTCACGGCCGCGTCACGACCGCGGCAGGCGCGGCAGGACCGCGTCAAAATAGCTACGCCCTTGGCTTAGTACCAACTGGCACCCCGACTAATAGGACCCCACAAATTGGCAACACCTCCTACGATGTCCGAGTCTCGCCACCCGCTGATCAATTTTCTACACTAGATTTAACCAATGCTACTCCAATCCTGAGGCATCCCAACCGCGCAGGATCATCAAGAACATCTCAAACTCTATTGCGCAAAATTTCCAAGAATACAATCGGTAAAGTACAACTAGTACGCATAACTATATAGACAGCAACAGAACACGGTACGACCTCTATGTTAATTCTTAACGCTACTTGAAGGTAACGTCTTCTAATCATAGAATACCAGAGCCCTCAGCTCGATGGATTCCCGAGGCGGCGCTCCCTCTGGAGTGTTCACGTCTTTGAAGGCAGTATGAGGCCCGAGCCTCGCGACGCTCCCATCTTCGACCGACTCAGAGCTGAGACCCTTTTAGCACGACATACATTTCCCCCGAATGACTTTGCTCACCATTTGATAAGAACAAACTCTTCTGGGGTCATCGCCTTCAAGTACTTCCACTGGTGGTTTGGGTTGTATTTGACTCCAAATGTCTCACCCTCGCGATCAGGGTATATAAGAGCAACAGGCAACAAATCTTCCTTGAAATCGACACTCTGGAAGTCACATAATGCAAGCGGCCAATCTACAGCTGCATGCGAAATAGGGCGCCACAAGTTTATGATTTGGAAGCGTTTGCTGAGGAGCGAAGGAACTTCTGTTGGCGGGAGATGCCTATGAACACGAGCAATGGACGCCGCAGGGGTTTGGTCCACATGAGCCCGGGGGACTGGCTGACGTTTCTCTGGACCACTATCTGTCTCGCCTGGGCGACGGCGACGAACGGCTGTAACATGAATTAGGGATCAAGACGGCGTTTTCAAATTGGTGGTCAACGTACTGTGATCGAAGATGACAACCTTGGTCGCTCCTGTAACCCTCTTCATGAGGTCGATGCTCTCAGGGTAGTATTCGCGCTCAATCTCATCATCATTCAAGAAGCTGGTATGCTTCGGTGCCTCTCTCCCATACTGAAATCCGGCATTGTCAAGCTTGTAAAGTTCCTCCTTCCCGCGCACGTCCTCGATTTGCACTTCATGCGGGTCCTCAATCCAGTTGTGGACGGGCTTTCCCGAGGGAGCGTAGATGTCAGTGTAAGGCCGAGAGCCGTCAGACGGAGGGAGGAAGTAGTTGAGGGTGGTGATGGTGTTAGAAGCCATGGTCAGTCGGTTGCTATTTGGTGTAAAGTGGAATGGAAGTGCCCTTGGTATCGCTATACTCACCAGTAAGTTATGTCCTACTTATATATGCCTTCAAGGGCGGGGAAGCCACTTGGCTTACATATGACTTGATCAATTCTCCAGATTGAACGCGGATTGTTAATGTAGATGAAATGATCTCATAAGCATCTACCGAACCGCGGAATATAAGTGATAATGATCCAAAGTTGTAAAGCTTCGCACCTTGATTACTAAGTCTCCCGCGTACCGCTCAAAGCATCGTCTCCGCACGCAATTCCCTGTTCGGTTCGGAAATGACTGAAAGAAGGTCCCTTGGTAAGTGGATGTACCGGCCCTTCAGCACGATGACTTAGGCGCCGCAGGCGAGGGCCAGCCAGACACCGTTAACGTTGAGCTTCCCCTGCATATTCGAAACGCTGAATGTCTTTATGTAAAAAATCATTTACTCACATTCCTAACGTTCTTCCCGTTCATAATTCTATGCATGTCCCTTGTTTTCATTCTCCTGCGTACTCATTTCTCCGTCGAAAACTATATCGCCTACGTCCACCATGTCATGATGTGGCCCAGCCAGTGAGAGCTCCACTTGGACACTCAGGGACTTTGGTATCATAGCTTCAAGCTTCGTCATCTTCACGTATCTTGCAATATCATACCATGTAGCTCGGATCCGTTTTCCACGACCACTCCTCAGTTGTTCTAGCATGTGGAATCGAATTTGGTGCATGCAGATGTCTAAATAGAAGGATGTATTATTGTAGTGAAGCGGCGTCGGCGTAACTAGATAAACTTCGTGACTTCAGCAGCGACATTCATTCTCAACCCATCGACAGTCAGTATCCATGTACAACATGGGTGAAGTAGTGGGCAGGTTGGGTGATGAGTAGAGGAGGATGAAGATTGGGAGTTGTATCATATCAAATCAGCATGGAAGCCGCATCTGCAAGCTAAACATCAAAAACAGATTCTATTGATCATTCGTACTATAACTTTTGTTCTCTCTTTTCCGGTACGCTATTCCCCAGGACAGCTCGCAGAGCACCTATGTCCTAACAGTTTCGTTTATTGCGATATATAAATATATAAATTCTCTCATGTGCAATGCGAATAGTTTTACATACATGCTCGGGTGACACAAATCAGACTCCAGCTCCCTTGGAGTAAACACTTGAAGTCTTTTGACGCATCTTCAAGATGACTTGCATGGATACGAACAAGATACAGCCGCCAGTAGCGACACTCTAGACTAGCGTGTTAGCCAAAAACAGAAAGCGCTAGCTTGACATGGTTCACTCGCCCCAGCAAGGATAGCAGCCTTCCACCAGATGTAATGCGACGTCAGGATGGCCCCACAGATTGGTGCACCTAAGCCGAACGTGAGCGACTGTCGAGGGAATGTCAACGGCGCACGTGCCCACGAGTGCCCCCATGCCTGTGAATACGTGTCAAGACTCAGGGTGCCACCAAATAAAGACCCAGAGGCTTACTAGATGTCGCAAACGTTATCCCCATCCGTGCGCTTGAGTAGCGTCAGAGAAATTCAAAGGCAGATGCTAAGTGGTTACCCAGTATGCGAGAATTCAGGAGTCAGATGCGATATCAACGGGCCCATCATTGCTACAACTGGAGTCGAAACTTGGTTAGTGTCGGAGGAGCATCATGAACCTACGCACCACCACCGGAAAAAACTCCATAGCTTACAGCTATAACAGCTACACTGGTGGTCGAGTGCAGGCCAACCATTGCAAATAGTACAGCGGAGGATATTAATGAAGAGACGATGATGGTGTTCGGGATGCCCACGTATGCAGCGACAACACCCGCAGCAAGTCTTCCGATGAAAGAACCAGAACTAAGGATAGTGAGCTGTCGGGGTGATAAGCAGTTCTTGATTATTTGAGCAGTTTCTGATACGCACTGAATAAAACGAAAATCCTTGACTTAGACCATGCAGGCTGGAATCTAACTGGAGATAAAAGGATTCGAAGAAGTACCCGAATTCAAAAGCAGCCATCCTAAGCAGTGAAAGCGACCTGAATGTTCATACCATCGGGTATTGCAAAGTTTACGCACCCTACACAGGTACAGATATAAGCACCATCTCTCGACGAGTTCTGAAGAACGCGGGTGTAGCTAACGATCTTTGGTTGCGGTGGAAGCCTTGTTCGCATCAGGAGATTTGCGATGAAAAGCAAGCCACCATTCAGAGCCGCACTCGCACGAACACCGTTTGCAAAGCCAAGTCTTCCATTGATAAGATTGTTGAGCATGACTGGGTGCAAGATCGCACCCAGTGACCCTCCCGCGGCGACGATTCCCATCGCAAAAGCTCTGCGTCGCTGGAAGTGATGCGATACTATGGCGATCGACGGGACATTTGTGAGGCCCATTGCAAAACCTAAACCGATACCTTGGGAAAGGAATATCTACGTCCATAACAATACGGTCAGCGAAGCTGCGCATTAACAAAAACGAGACTTGCTTGATAATACTGTTCTGGTTTTGCCAGGGACAATATAAAGAGGAAGAAACATTGGAGGAGACAGCCGATTTTCATCACAGGGTAACTGAACACGTATGATCAGGGACGTCTTTATGCGAACTTCTTGCATACATACAATGCGCCCCGATCGACCATTCTTCCTGACACGATACCAACTGATAAAATCAAGAACGCATTGATACTTCCTATCCAGCTACACCGCAGTAGAGGTCAGAGATACTAGCAGCCAAGAAACCACCTAGGTAGATCTAGAGCTTACTGACGCGATTGCAGATGGTGTGGAATTAGTTAGGTATTTTTGGGTATAAAAGTCTGCAAATCGTGGTTGTCAGTCCGTCCACGTAAGATAATTCACAAATATGCTTGCCCTGGAAGACACCGTAAGCGCTGACATATCTGGAACGTGTTAGTAGTTTAAGCACACAAATGGCGAGTCGAATTCACCCGAAGCCACAGAATTGGATCAATAAACTTAACGGTCGCAGTTGATGATGAGTATGCAGCGACAGATTGGTGGACAGAAGCACTTACGCGCCCAGCACTGTGCCCCAAGCGGTAAGACCACCTTCGGGAAAACTTAGCGCATCCGAGGGGTCGACAAGGCTGGTATTTACAACGCTTTCGATGGATTTCGAGACGCTCTCGGGAGCTTGCTTTGCAATTTCATCACTGGAGGAAGGGTTGGACATGGACAATGGGGGCCAATTGAGCTATGGATGGGGCATGCATAGTATCCTATAACAGAGTTTAAATATGAATATGAAGTTGACTCGGAGCAACCAGGAGGCTTGTACACGACAGCGGCCGCCGGCATTATACCTGCTAGACCCTAGACTTAGTCTGACGTATGTCATATCAGCAACATAGGGGTGGACTGTACGCCCCTTGACAGCCCTGTACAGAGCCACAGGAGGGATTCTCTCTGCATAACTCGAGTGTGTACACAGTGCATATAAGGCTAGACACGGTGTTACAGAAACGACACAGAAAGGCCACGGGGGCACAGGTTCCTGTCATATTAATGCTCAAACAGGGCAACTGTAACGGACCTGTGATGCATTGTCAGTACAACTGCCATACCTGGGTAGAGGCATATGCACCTCAGGCTGGTATATCACCAATGCATCACCAATGGGTGACTTCCCGTAGCATAAGCTTTTGATTCAAACCTTGAAGTCGGAGTATAGTCTCGCAACTCGTCGCAACGTAGAAATGCCTTCCAAACTGCAGACCAATTGTACCTAGATTCTAATGTACAGCGTTGAGGTGTCATAGGGCATGTAAGCGACGGTTACAACGTACTCACCGGGTTTGTTACTAGTAGTAGGTGTTTTGATTGTTTTGAACACCATTTGAATCTAGAAGGGTAGTCCCCCCCTTCTAGTCTCTAAATCTAGAGATCACTTTAGAACTGGGTGCTTTTGACATGCGGACTTGTAAAACACTTGATGTTTGACGGCGGCATGTCGGCACGAGGACTTGAGAACATATAGATTTAGAACAACGTTTCTAAACGTTGCGGGAAGTCGCATCCAATAGGCCCCCACTGCGTTTTTTTGACTGTGGGAACTTTGCCCATTTCCGGTCAACTCCTGAATCCCGCAGCTTGCAGTGAGATCTGCTCATTTTCTGTGGCGAGGATCGTGGCTGGGGGTGGTCACTGCTACCCACCTGTAGGTTTCTACTGAGCTTGAGCGTCGTAACACTCTCCCTAGTCTTCGCAATCCTCTATGTTATATAAAATCTGTAAACCAAAATACATGTAGCCTAAGTTATATACTTGAGGCTTGATATTATCGCCCGAACTAAAACGCCATGCCCCCTGTAGATCCCATGACACATATAAATGTAGTAGAAAAGGCTGATTCATAATTAATTTAGCATGTAAATTCATGCTCCTCACTTTCCTTGCGCCATGATTCGCCCTTGCGCAGTACCAATATAACCAGTAATTCCGTCACAACCAGGATTCCAGCCCATGCCGAATACAATCCCCCATCTCCTAGAGCATTCTTAACAGAGAGCAGGCTAGCATCAGAATTTGTGAGATACGGTAGATATCGAGAGAACTCACTTGAAGCGGTACGGCAACCATGATCGAAACAAAGGCCATAGATCCTCGGAACGAACTGTTTGCGGCAACCGCTGAGCACGAGCGACCAGGGTTCGCATCAACGAGGTATGCCAATGTACACGTATACATCCATCTGGAAGTAGATGTCAACACAAGCAGGACAACAAATGACTAGTTTACTGACATGGAGGTGAATCCAATAAGCACGAGCATGACGCAAATGACAGCGACATTGGCCTGCTTTTCGCATGCCCAAGCATAGCCTATCACAGACAGAGGTGCCCACAGCATTGCCAATTTCGAGCTCTCTAAACGCATCTTCGAAAGACGTTAATAAACAGTTCTAGTGTGGGAGTGTAGAAAATATTCACTTCTGCATAGCATTTGCCTCCATTCGCTTCCATCATCTTCGCAAGCACTCGGTCGGACCAACGGCCGCCGATCACACTCCCAGCGATACTTCCTACGTAGGAATTAAGTCATCCGCTACAATCAGGGGGGTGAATATCTCACCTATGCCAAGGCAAAGCAAGACTAAGCCGGTGCTAAACGCATCGTAATTATATCTATTGGCGAGAGTGAGAGAACACGTGTAAGATAGGGAGTAGCTGAATCCGAAGATAAGCCCTATCGCGAAATTGAGTCTTGACATCGTGCACACGAGGACAACCCTTCACTCACCATTAGCAATAAGAATTAAAACATTGTTCTTGCGCGACAGAATTCGAAAGTATGGTGGAAAGGGGTTGATGTCCTTGAATGATAGTTTGACGTCGTCCAACCCTGGTGTAGAAGTTACCGCTGAGATATTATCTGGAACATCCGGCGATTGGAGCTGCTTCTCGGCATCTTTGACGGGTGTTTGGTCCTTGCTAGACTCGTTCCCGGCGATGGTAGATTCGTTTGGACTCCGAACGCGTTCTTTGGAGGCAAGAAGTCGCTGTAAAGCGGAGCAATAGGTGAGACTCCGTTCACGTCGGTATGTATCCTTGAACAGGATGAGGAAGGACAAGAATACGACTGCTGAACAGACAAGCAGGAAGTAAAAACAAGCGCGCCAGCCCAAGGCTTGTGACAACGAGCCGCCGAGTATAGGGCCCAAGGCGGGTCCCAAGAGAGGTGCAGCAAAGAAGATACCCATCGTGCTCCCTCGCTCGTGAGTGTCGTAGATATCAGCCAGGGTCGCGGCCGAAATAGCCATGGCAGCGCATGACCTACAGGAGAAGGCGTCAATGATCAATTAGTACTCAGTGCTTTTTGGATGAATACTCACCCCGCAGCTTGAAGTGCTCGCATGCCGATCATCACCTCGATGGTATTTGAAAGTGCCAACGCGACACTTCCTACCACAAACAAAGCCGAAGCTACCAGATAGACAGGCTGTAATAAACGAATTTTCAATACGCAGTTCGGGAAGTGGAAAGCATCTAGACCAACCTTACGACCTTTAATTTCACTTGCGGCGCTCCATATTAGAGGGAAGTTCCCCTGTATAATTAAGAAAGCTGCCAGTGTCCAGCTAATCTGGCTGCTTGTCGCATGCAGATCTGCTTCTATCGCTGAGTTCGAGGCTGCAAGAACATGTCAATATTAAACGACTCATTGTGGAAAGACATGTAACAAACGATTTTGGATGTTAGAAGCTAATGCAGACACCATTGTAGCCAATGATACAATGCACAGAGTTGTTGTCTACAGGTACAACGTCAGATTAGTTACAGAGTGCGTCACATGATACACGCACCTTTCTAGCAGGGCTCCATTGACGGGGGTCATCGTTGACTGGGACATGTTCTATGTCAATTGTACTAGCTGCGCTTGTGGACGACTCGATATCAGCATCTTGACGTAGCGTTGTGGGTTCGGACACAGAACATGCGTTGGCAACAGTTGGACTAGCCATGAGTAAGAAGTTGAAAAGGACGATGCAGCGGAAGGTTGCAGTCTCTGGTCCAAGATGCATTGAATTTATACATCCAACGGGGCCCCTTGTATCTCATGCTCTCTAATATTGCAATATTGGTACATTCCGAGCATGTGTACGCCCCTTCCGTGAAGGCAATCCTAGCCTGGCTAGCCACAGCTGTCGCAGATTGTTCCGAGTTGATCTAAAGCTATGCGTTCATTTACCGTTCTGAACCTCACGGGGGCCAAAATTACGACATTCCATGGCTCCGGCACCTGCTATCAGTCCCGTAAATATACCGCATTTCGGACGGAAGAGAAATGGGATACATGGTATCCCGATGATATAAAAAAAGATTATAGCTGCTGAAGTATTGCGAGGCAAGAGAGTAAAAAAAGTCGAGCACGTACCCCCGAACATCTCGACACGTTTTGTTCCTCGTATCGAACTCTTCAAGGTACGAATGGAATCCTCATGATATCGAGGAGTTTCAACACTGGTACTGAGTATCTCCGATATGTCCGACACTTTGTTCTGTTTCCGCTTGAAGTTCTTCTGCCGGGCCAGACAGAATTTGGGCGGTGTTGGTGATTGGAAGGACTGAATCAAAAATATCGATTGTCTAAGAATAGCTATAGCTTCGAAGCCACGTTCAATGAAGCAATGCGAGCACCGCCGCTGTAAGTCTGTTGACAAAGCCGGAAGAGACGTTGAATTAGTCAATTGCCTGACAAGGTTAACGGAATCATGGAGAAAGAAATGTGTGCTAATGCGGGGACAGGCTTTCCTGAGGTTGGTTAGCCTACTAGTCGCAATGTCTGTTCGTAGATACTTACCTAATTCGATGGATGAGTAAGCATTTAGGCTTAGTCTTCGATTCCGTCTATTCGGCACCGCCACTATTCTTATAAGTTATGTAATACTAGAAATGAACGAATATTTTTTTGGTACTCGAGTACCAAAGTCTCTCGGTGGCTCAAGTACCAATCAAAAGCTGTTTGCAGACTGTAGTGCGTAGACTTTGAATTAAATTTGTGGGAAAAAGTTATTTTTGTAAACCTTAGCCCAGCGGCCGCTTGCAAGCGAACCCGAAACCCGGGCTCGATCGACGTTTGCAACCTCATTTGGTCCTTTCCAATGGACTAGAACATCGGTTGATCCCGCAACCCTTCATTGAATCTCAAGGTGTGCCACTGGGCTGCAGGGCAATTACTTATCAGCTACGTCTATGCTGACATGCGCTGACAGCTGATTCATATGCAGGCAAGTGCTAGCTCGCTCGATCCACTTCTGGAGTCAAATTACCTTGCTTGTCATGAAGGTTCTGTACTTACCGGCAACTTCCATATAACACGTGACCATAGTAGCAACATCTAGAAAGTCTCGCGATTTTTCAGTCGAGTCTCGGACCAGGTAGAGCACTCGCTCGTGCTACGCCTCAGCCATAACTTTTATCATTTTTGAAATGCTGATTCAAATGAAACACGCTAAATGTCAATTGCTAGATCACGTCGCGCTATCATGAATGGGAATATAGTTTCAGGCTATGCAGACGGCATGTCACGCGTCACGAGTAATCATTCAATTGAATGGCGAAGGAGAGTTAGCTGTACGATCTTCCTTTTGCGACCATATCAGCGAGCCGAAACCCGCATACAACGTATTTAGGGTCAGCATCTGCCGGCACAACCGGTTCCGCCTGACCGCCACACCATGCAGAACAATTGATCCGTTTCGTCACTGCATGGCAAAACTCTGCCAGAAACGTGTTCTTAACGTGTAAGTGGGAAAACCAAATGTCACAGCCGTTGGCAGAGGTGTGCCACTGGGCCCTTGCAGGGCAATTACTCATCAGCTACATCGATGCTGACAGCTGATTCATATGCAGGCTAGTTCACTTGATCCACTTCTGGGGTCGAATTACCTTGCTTAGGGTTCTGTACTTACCGGTCACTTCCATGGAACACGTGACCACCGCAGTAACATCCAATGTCTTGGACCACAGTCATTGATTTACTTAGTAGCGCACTCGTGCTAATCCCCAGCCGTAACTTTCATCAGTTTTGAAGTGCTGATATATGTCAATTGCTAGATCATGCCGCTATCATGAATGGGAATATAGTTTCAGCCTATGCAGACGGCATGTCACGCGTCACGAGCAATCATTCGATTGAATTACGAAGGCGAGTAGTACGATCTTCCTTTTGCGGTCATATCAGCGAGCCGAGACCCGGACGTCCTGCATGCATGCATGTGCATGATCGACCGAGGATTGTGCTAGAAGTGCTACTTACGTATTTAGGGTCATCATCTGCCGGCACAACCGGTTTCGCCTGACCATGCAGAACAATTGATCTGTTTCGTCACTTCATGGCAGAACTCTGGAAAGGTGTTCTTAGCGTGTAAGTGGGAAAACCAAATGTTACAGCCGTTGGCAGAACGCTAGGCCAGTCCCAAAAAAGAAAACAAGTCCAACTTTCAATTTTCAACTTCCGACATGGGACATTACAGCCTGGGGAGCCTATAATTCGTGGTATCTGACCGGAGATTGTAACTCCAAAAACGCTGTCCTGTTTTATTTTTGACGATTTGCCTAGCGTCTTGTGGTTGTAAGTGATTAATTAATTATCAGACCCGTAGGCCACCGTCCATCTATGTTGAGACTGTAATCTTTTGTTTGTGCTAAAAACTCAGCTTCCGCGTTTAGGATAATGCCTCCTATCTTAGCCGTAGTAGCCGTCCTTCCTAAACCTTTTGTTCCAGTTTGATGAACCTTCTCTCATCCTTCTCTTCATACAACTTTCCTGAACGATCTAGTGGTTTCTATATGCAGAACTTGATCAAGTATGCCCGATGAGCTTAGACCGGCGAATTCTTATTACATAGTTATATGTTATACCAGAATGTAATCCCACATGACACCTACACCTCTCAATTTGCATCACAGATAGTAGAATAACGCCTTCTGGACTCTGTTCGTAAGTATTTGTCCATGTTTAATGGACGCATGAGTCCTCGTCCGTCGCTGCCCTAAATCCATCCAGGTATATGAACTGATCTAGCTTAATAATCTCAATCCGCGGTCCCGGTGGTGAAAACAGCTCACAAGATCTTATTCTTCGACGCGCTACGGTGTTCAACCGTCCTACCGAAAGTCGTCCGATTTTCTTTCGCATCGTCGCGGTCGGACACTAGTCCTCTTTCCAGACACGGAGTTCCATTTTATGGTTATGACAAAACACAGTTGACACAAATCTGTACTTGCTCTATCATGGTAACGCCCGAAGACGAACATATCGGCCTGACTCGTCACCATTCTGACGTACGTCTTTAGGATTGGGGGATCTTGACGGCCACTCGAGCATCCGGAGTAGTATATGCCAGGGTAGTCACGAGGCTACAGGCCAAGTTCGTCCCAAGCTTGTAAATCGTATCATAACTCGGTCAAATTCTGGATCCGAAACCGATCTGATAACGTACTAGACAATATATGAGGGGCCCTCCATGAATGCATGACCTTTCATACCATTAATGCCAGTTCAACACTCGGAGTTTTAAACCAACCTTGGTATGTCATCTGCATTACAGTCATCGTTGTGAACTCCAATGCGGGGAAGGCGGCCGAAGAGCACGTATTTGTAATTGAAAACAGGCTCAGATCTGACAGCGCTCAGGCTCTTGAACTTTATAAACAAAAAGACTACAACGAGATGAGAATTGTCATGTACGTAAGTTACAGCCCGTTCGGACTTTAAAATTCACAGCCGGTTCTAAGGCTAGAAATTTGCAAGTCCTTTCGAATCCCGCTCGGAACGCTCGGCAGCGACGGTGGTGACACGCCACGCAAAGCTCTCTGCAGCACGCTCGCACCGTTAAAAAAGTTTCGGCAGCTCTACGAAGCCACATAATTGACTACTTTACCTACTCCGACCTTTCCCAGAATTTTCCGTCCGCGTCCTGCCCCGCGCTGGACTCCTTGACCAGCCTCGCCCACCAGACGCACCTCTTTCGCTTTTGGCAGTGCTTAAGTAAGCCCATGCGTGATGTGATTTCGCAGTGATTCTCACCGCAAGACTCGTTGAACAAGCTCGCAGTCAAACCAAGCACCACAGGGACATCTCAGTCTGTGATTCGACATCCCACACCTCAAGGCACCTTTGAGGCGTGGGATGTCGAATCGCAAACATTGGGTGTGAGTGCACTGGGAACAAGACAAACAAAAACACCGTAGCCGCATTGCTGACAACAGCCCCACTACGGTTTGTTAGTTCGACGAGTCAACGCTGAAGACTGTCGGAGCTCCCTTGGAAGGGCATACCTGGATAGTCTTAGGTCTAGTACTCTCATTTGATGATGCTCTCCTTGCTAATGCTTCCAGTGGCAAGACCATCAATTCCTCGCTTCGTGAGTCAACGTCCGACCTTACCACACTCTCGTCCTCTCACCAACTGGGTTACTACCCGAACTGGAATGCTAAGATTCACATATACGACATTCCGTCTGACATCCTGACCAGTGTCTGGCCTACACAGAAAGAACACTGTCTACTCCACGTAGGTGGTCCACAACTTAGCTGCACCACTCTACTAATACCATTATTGCAGTCTAGCCCCATGTGCCGTGCCCTGCACTACAACCATATCCGGATCGCACCTATCGCAGCCTATCAGCCACCACATTGTCCTGGACTTCCGCTCCAATCACTTTAAGGTCCCCTACATAACTCATCAGCCTGGCAACCCGTTTCGGCCTCGTCTTCTTTCGATGTTCCTCTCGCGTGAGGAAATCGGTTTTTATCGCTCTGAGATCTTACATCACTTTGCAGCGGGTGCTCCTGACAGATACGATAACGTGATATATGATCTTTATTTAACATCGTTCATCGTTTACCAATTCACTATCACTACAGAAAGGGCAAAGTACACGGAACTGGCCGTTTGTGTAGCTGTTTATAAACTATTACGACCCGGACCCGTGTAGACTACGATGCAGATGAAATGACAGTCAAGTGACAATATTTTTTCCGGACGTGGTGTGCTCCGAGAATTGAGCGGGATGTATCATATACTTGTAATACATACAAATGTTGGGTTATCGCCTTGCCACAGGTTGGCCAAACCTAGGCTGCGAAGGGTGATTTTAGAGTAAGCTGGTTTATCGTGACGGAGCTCAGTTAGACTTGGACTTGAGGTGATAGATAAGACGAAGAGAATGTCACCAAGCAATTACTAATAGCTTAGATACAAGACCGCCGTTGGGCTACTATTGATTTTTCTATAAGTACGACACGTGTAAGGCTGGTTCATCACGACATGCGGAAGCTAAGAAATTACCAAAGCAGAGATCTGAGAGGAATGGAGAGTATATGTCGAGCATGTGGATTCGAATAGTAATGGTATTGCTTGGTGGAAACGGCAGACGCCACAATTTTTCTCTCCCATGAAATTTTTATTCTGCCCGAGCAAAAATAAAATTTGTTCAGAAGCAAAAGATGTACTCTTGAGTACTGACGTGCTTCCCCTTTTTGCAGGCGCTGCATTCATTATTATGTGTGCACCAGAAAGGGCAGTCCTTGGCAGCTGCAGCGTCACCATGTGTCGTCAAAGCAGTAAAGACAACGAGGACATGAGAGAAGCGTACCGTTTGTGAAGATGCCGCCGCGACCCGGGATCAAATGAATCTGAAGGGGGGGGGGGGGGGGGCGGATATCGATCTGTAGTAGGAACTTGCTTCCATATGCTGAGTATTGTTCCTTATGGCAATGGTAGAAATAACTTTTCTACAATCTTGAAGGGTGCTCGATTCGCTTCATTTTCGTTCGGAGGCCCGTCGACTAAACCTTTGCAGGACGCTCCATGAGATCGTTTGATTTGGTCCGCCATATCAAGCAGTAGACGAATCAAATTTTCACCGTATCAGCACAGGTATAGGTAGCATTATCCCAATGGCCCGAAAGACGTGGAAAATGAGATCCTGAGCTTCGTGCGCCAGCTCATCAAATTTGATGGCTCCTTGCTCCTTGCTCCGCGGCTTATGCGTTATCCCTTAAGTTTGCCATGCCGTTAACATTGTTTCATTTACCCACACTGCATGGATAGTGTGTAGACGTGTGGAATTTAGTGATATGACTCACCGGGTTTCCTTGGTACCGCCATCATAGGTCCGTTCCCGTACCCTAAAAAACGGTACACGTCTGGTCAAAATGAACTCATCTGGACAGCAACCCGTTTGTCAGCATGAATCGAGTTCGCCGTCTCAACGGTTGTCCTCCGGCAGATCGAAAGAATGATCGGTCATGCATTCATGTCCGTGAAAATTTGCTCCGTGTGCGCGTGTGCGATGCTGGATGAATATCTGATGCTGTTATTCAAGCGTCCCGGCGGACTAAGACCTAATATCTTGAATCCTGTGTTGCGCAAGCCTTTCGAGCTGTCGAATCGGCAGCATGACGCAGCGTCCCGGCGCCACGCTCGTTACTACGCCGCGGAGAAGTACAAGGACGTCGTGGTGGAATACCTCCCTCAAGCAGGAGGAAGCATACACTATCGCCGAGACTGCCGTAAGACGGAGTACGACAGTCACTTGAACCATAGGCAATTTGTACAAGCTGATGAATGGGATATACGATTGTAACAGGATGAGACCCAAAATCCAGGACGTAAATAATCAACGTGCGCAAGAGCACGCAGCGCCCAGACAGCGTGATCCAAAATGGAAAGAACAAGTGACGGTGTGAGTATTGCTTCCATGGAACCAAACCTATTAATAAACATGAATGTACACGTAGCAAAATCAAAAGCACTGCAAAAGTTCATGGAATTTGGCATGGCCTCCACATTGGAGGAGAGCAGGAGGGTCGAGCACGTACGGTACGAGAGCGGGGTAGGAAGAAAACATGAAACAGCAAAGCATAAATGGTAAACACAAAAAGACAGGCAACAAGTCCATCAGTAGGAGTAAAACACCCGGGTCAAGCTACGGCAAAAGTTACGTAGAGGGAAAGTGGAAATGAAAGGGGGATATACGCAAGTCTTAGTCTATATATGCGTTATAAGCATGTCCATGTGAAATGTCTATGTTTTTAACGTCGTCACAGGGTCGTTGGCTAATGCGGGTAAAAGAACTGTAGCAGGAAGAGAAAGGGGGAGGGAGTGACTGAATGTACAAAATGCGACGATAAACAGAAAAAAACAAAGTGCGCAATAATATGCAAAAGGACCACTGTCATCGTCCATCAGGTGGTGGTGGTGGTGGTGGGAAGGGAATCCAAGATAGACGGTCGACAGCGCGTATGGATGACTCCGCTTCAAGCAAGTCATGAAAACCAAGTGCTGGGAATATAGTCGCATAAGGAAGCCAGAGCAATATGGGAGCACAAGCGGTAAGTGGTAGAGGGCAAAGTCCGGTATCAAACAATCAATTGTTCACTTCCCACCCGACACCTTGAACATCACCAGACCACACAACGCTATCGAGTATCCTGCGCGAGTCATCAGTACAGGACGAGCATCAAAATCAAATCCAACAAAAACACACCAAGAGCCTGCAAAATGCCAATCGATCCACCCCAAATAACCACACTTCCCGCAACCAATAACACATCCTTCAGTACCCCCGCAAGGGTCAACACCAACCCACTCCCAGCACTCACCAAAAACACAGCAGCGATGTTTAGCAAGAACGCGAGCAGCGCGTTTGTAAGAAGAAAAAATGGGGTAATGTGAGGTGCTGCTTCTTCGCCTATGGCAGCGAGCAACTCTCCTGACGCACCGACCATTGCGACAGTAGCGTTGGATGCGGCTTCGCCTGACACTGCGGACATGGCATGGCTGTAAGATCCTACGATGCTCCCCCATACTATGCGGAACGGCTCCAGGCCCTCGGTAAAAGGTATGACGCAGAGGTTGATAAGTGCGCAGACAGGCGCGTAGAGATGGAGAGAGACGAGGGGGTCCATTTTGAGTCCATGGAGGAGGGTTTGGATGAGGACTAGGCGGGTAGCTTCGAACTGGGAGGAAGGTTAGTTAGGTGTGTGTCTGGACTCGGAGTAGAGTGGTGCTCACCCCGACTCCTCCAGCTTGGATGCAAAACCCAATCCAACTGAAAAACCTTTCACCCTTGCTTGTGATGGCGACACCAGAAGAGATCATGAGGACGATGAGGAGTAGCTTGCGGGAAGGTTCACTAATGCGAGTGGCCCATGTGATGAGTAGGATCGCTACGGGGGTGAAGGCCTGTGTAGATGTTAGTACGGGAAATATCCAAAGCAATACGCATGAGGCATAACGTGAAACAAGGGACGTGTGTAGTACCGGAGAAGCGGAGATGAGGTGGTAATGAAGGTTGAATGAAAGTTACAGAAACGGGGAAGTTTATCAAAGGCAACGACACCAAGACTGTGAGAAAGATAACACAAAAGTGTGGGATGGACTAACCTTGAGCATCTGAATATAGGCCACGCTCAAGTATAGATAAGCAGTGTTGCTGAGGATAAGACTGCCAGAGAAAAGGAGACCAATGGGTAGGATGGAGCGCAAGAACATATCTTTGCTGACTGGTACATCCTTTGCACCGTCCAAGAGATGCGTGGTACGTTGAAGGACTCGGGTTCCAATAGCCTACTCGAAGTGTCAGTAGAGTATAAGAAGATACAAAAAACTTACCGCAAAAGTCAAATGCCAAGTGACCAAAAAGACTGGAAACTTAAAGTTTAAAGTGTTGTAGATGTAGTTGTTGTAGATGATGACTCCACTACTAAGAGCAATCCACACTGGAATGATCGTAGCTGCACTAAACTTTGCACGACTGCGAGGTTGTTGTGCGGTGGCAGGTGAAGGAAGGTCTCTGCTTTGACGGACTTCCTCGAGTTCGACAGATTCAAGCTTCTCTAATTCGCGTTTCTCCATCGTCGAGAGTCGCGATTGGCGTCGTGTGTGGTGGTTCGACGTCGTTAATGACAACGAGCAAGAAGCGTCGTCGTAAGTAGGAAGGAAGAAGTGACGAGACCCGAGTAGATAAAAGGGATAAAACGACCCCTGGAAATAAACACAGCCACACACCGTCTTACTGCAACTTCAATGTCAAGCTTGCAGGGTTACGTCGATAGCAAGTCCAAGCATTCTCTTTTTCATCTCGATAATAAATGATAATAATTTAGGGCGAGTCCTTCTGGTACTGCAAGACGGAAGAGCCATCGTCGGTGTCCTAGCTGGTTACGACCAAAAGTCAAATGTCGTCCTCAGCGATTCAAAAGAGAGGATCTATAGTATCGACGAAGGTGTAGAAGAGGTAGAACTAGGTCTCTACCTTGTTAAAGGCGATATGATGTGCGTGAGATCACTCAATTACAATACTGCTCTCACACTCTCATGCACAGTGTCCTCATCGGAGAGATTGACGAAGCAATCGATCGAGCAGTAGACCTTGCTTCCATACGCGCAGAGCCAATCCTACCTATTCGCTATTAGCGCCAGGCTGTAAGATACAAGGAAAACGACAATAAATCACCATGGGGCACCCATTCACGAAATGTATGTTTACAGTGTACATAAGCACGGTTGTGGACATACTGATCCCATGCATGTCCTATTTTATTTATCATCAAAGGTCGATAACTTTATACATAGCACCCTGTGCTTCCTGCAAATTCACTCATCCACGATCTCTGATCTGTCCGATTTTGAGTCGACGCTCACACATTCTACTAAATAAACATAGGTTCACATTTTCGGTTCCGCCTTTATAATAATCTCGATCGTTCAGTCTATCTTCCGCCTACACAACTTCCCCGCGATTCAACAGCGAACCCGAACCATCTCCTTCACCTCTTATAATCCGGATCCACCTCCCTGTTCCTCGAACAATATAGTCATCGTGCTCTAGCATGGCACACCATAGATAACGCGTCATGCATACCCATAACTACTGTATCCCACACGGAAGTTCAGTTAGGCTAAGTGTTGCTCCACCCCAAATTTCTCCGAAGTAAAACACGCATGCTTCAAGCTATAGTACCACTCACTGCTAATAATCATATCAGGTACCCATCCGTAACATGCAAATATCAACGTTCCTGCTACGTATTTCGGCGCGGAACTACAACCTTCTGATACGACTCAGTTCCTCAGTTAAGTTGGCCCACGCCATCAAGTTATCTCATGGTACGATGATCTTTGAATAGATCGACCTTGTTCTGGCGCTGGAATGACAGAGCTCACCTAACATCTGTCACAGTCTTGTTCGTCAGTAAATGGCATGAACTTTGTTCTCTTGTCCTACTTGAGCCAAGGACGTGCGCCTGTGCCTTCACTCTGTTAAACATCTGGACCCTGACCCTGAAATCGTGGCACCTACCAGTATTCTTTGTACCGTGATCTGGTGAGTTGGAGGGAAGTTTTGACCTCGATGTGTTAGTTTGGTTGGTTAGTGCTTCCCCCGAGTCGTTTCTGCGCGAATTGGGAATTGAAACAGGATTCGTCATTTTCAGTTAGGCTGCGGGCGAGCTCACCCTGATCCACCATGCAGGTTCCTTTGTTCCATACGAGAACTATCTTCCATACGAGGACTGTCTTCCATACAGGGACTGTCTTCTATCAGAACCTCGCTTCATTCTTTAAATGTGTGTGTCGTTCATGTTATTAAGCTTTGGATTTTTTTGGGTAGGCTATCTGGTTATCAAGTTCAACCATTTGAATTTCGGACCGTGATTGTGATGTTTTGAGACGTGTTAGATCCCTGGGCGCCTCGCAGTGTTATGATTACGATAGAGGGACTTTACATCATGCATACACGAGGTATACACTGACGCCGCTGCTTCCTGCTTCTTTGTGCCCTGTTATCACATGATTCATGATAAGACTGTCTGCTCAAGCGGCGGGGATTGATCGGGACGGACAATTGGCGAGACGAGCGGCGATGACTACATAGGTGTGGTTCCACTTGCCAGGCTGTTAGCAGGTATGTACTGGCCAGTCGTCCTTGATAGCGATTTGATAAAAAGATATATAAACGACAATCAGCTTGCAGACTCATGTTACAACAAGTATATCAAACGACGGAAGTTTCGCGCGAGGTATAGTATTGTCTTTTGATCCCTCCACACATAGTCTACTCATCTTTCGTGGGTGCTAAGGGCACTTCAACAAATTCCGCTGCCCCGAAAATATCTCTAATGCGAGGATCACCTGCCACCCTCGCGTAGTGTGCAAAGACATTCGGGTAGACTGCTCGTTCAGCAGCACCGAGAGTCACTCGGCCGGTACGTTGGATGACGGCAGCTATAACGATATCCGCCAGTGTAATCTCATCAGTGACAAGGAACTCGCGAACGCTGAGGTTTTGTTCAAGGAACTTGAGTGAGCGCTCTTGGCGTTCGAATATAGATTTATGGACCTGTAATCAAAATGCCGGTGTGAGCCATTGCAACTGAGTTCTGTGCGTGTAGAGAACAACTGACGCTTTCACTGTAGGCGTTCTCTGGGAAGAAGCGCTTTACCATCTGCCATATGTAGTCGCTGTACATGTTGATCTCGTGCTCTGCAAAGTGGATCCACTGATCGACTAGCGCAGCATCTTTGATACTGTTTCCAAGAAGCCTAGACTCAGGGGCCAGAGATGCAACTGATCATATAATGAGTAAGAATGGTATATATAACTTATGGGTACGAAGTGCAACACTGACCATAGCGTGCAATAGAGGCACCCTCTAGAAGAGTGAATCCATCCTCGCCCTCAAAGACAGGAATTTTTGCAAGAGGGAATTTGGTAATAAATTCAGGTGACTTGTTGGTGACGCCGAACTCGAAAGGCTTAACATCCAATTCGAGGCCTGCGATAGCAGCAGTGCTCAATATCTGCATCAATATTGTGTCAATCAATAGAACTCTGCACAAGAAACAGAACCAACATATTTGGTTTGACGTTGATAAGAAACACCCCAGAGAGAGCCGATTGGAGCCATTGAGATTGATAGAACGACTTTGAGAAGTGATGGAGGTTGTGAGTGACATTTCGTTCAGTACTCGACCTCTTATTTATACCCAGGTTGCTGCCGTCAGTGCAACAGTCATGAAATGATCAAAGGGTTTTCCGGGCGTCGGATTTCCCACAGTAGAGAACTTTGCTTGACGGTACCGATCGACGATGACCTGTTCGAGTCACCTACTGTTCCGAGCTCGAGTCACAACACGTGCGTCTTCGAAAATCAAAGGCTTACACCTTGACCTGTAGTCGCTCGCATAGTATCCTAGGGGCGAGACCAAATTTTGAAGTGAACGCAATAATACGAGTACTTGACAAATCAAGGATCATCGATCAGGACTGCCTTCAGATGATTCATCGTGAAAATGCTGTGCCACTGCTGCGGTGTGTATTATGTAACTACACTTACTGCTAAGCGCTAGTCGATAATCACTGAAACCTACCACTGAGTGCTGAGAGTGCTTATCGATAAAGTTTGGAGGGGCAAATACCGCAGCAGTCGCAGCAGTGGCACAGTATTTTCCTAGCGCTCAAGGATCAGGACTGCCTTTAGATGATTAAAAACTTTGTCAGATAATCGTGACAAAGCAAAAGACATGGGCGCTATGGCTATCTAGACTAATTAGTCAGTACGATTGGCTATCGACAGAAAAGCCGTACTAGTCTCCCTACGTTTCTGCCGAGGAAACCACCTCCTCGATCACCCACTCTTTTACCTCTTCTTACAATCCCAAACAAAGTCTCTCACCTGTTCCTCAAACCACTCTCTCTCCTTGCGCAACAGACCGTGTCCCCCATGCACATGAAGCACCATAATCGGACGGACCCCTTTGAATCCAATAGCATCCAACTCTACGTCATTCTTTCCCAGGTTCTCCTGTCCCGCAGCCTCCCTCCGGCTACTTATCATCGCTTTCAGCATCTTGAA
The DNA here is from genome assembly GCF_016647785.1 of Suillus fuscotomentosus. Lineage (NCBI taxonomy): Eukaryota > Fungi > Basidiomycota > Agaricomycetes > Boletales > Suillaceae > Suillus > Suillus fuscotomentosus. The sequence goes on along the minus strand of NW_024539526.1, from coordinate 818,827 downwards.
CGGGAATCTCAAGATAAAATCACCCTTGGCTACGAGCTTGAGTGTGGTGACACGTGGCCACAGGGAACAACTGGAGTCCTTGAAAGGTGCACCCAGGAGCACAAAAATGGCTTTCATACAAAGCGAGTCGCTGTTTGTGACCGTCACTGTATCGCCATCCCATGAAGGGGTCAGAGGCGCCATTTCCAAACTGTTGCCAAAGCACCCATCAAACTCTAGCGTATCTGACGAGGGCAACCTTCTGATATGCGGATCCTCCACGAATTCGCAGTCGCGAATAACGATCGTCTTGCAAATGGTCATCGACTATAGCCAAAACTTTCATGCACCCACGCACGACCACTTTCTCCGCCCCGATTTGGAGGTCTTCGCGTTTGATCTGTGAGATGGTCTGGAACGGAAATTGCAAGCCATCGATAATGAGGCAAGGTATTCTTCCTGGGACTGCATTCAGCGCTTTTGGAACATCGTCTGGTACTGAATATGAAGGGCCATAGCACGGAAGTTCATCTCCAAATGATAGCGTTACAGGACTCGACGTTTGTTAAATTGTTCTTGAGCCACTGGTGATCAAGACTGTGAGCTACTTTATGATCGATATGAAGGATTCTGAGGGTGGGACAGTCGAGTTTGAAAAGTGGTGGTAGGTGCTGGCGAGTTGTCCAACACCCCAAGATTTTCGGGCCCGTCACTTGTAAACACTCTAGTTGGGGCGCATGTCCTGCTAATGTGTCGCAATATTGTTTGATGTATAGGCCATAAAAGTTACGAATGCGCAAACTCTTCAGCTGTCCAATATGCAGAGCGATGAAGTTGAGGATACGAGGAACTTCCTTTTGCTTGAGATGGTTGTGCTTGTTGACTATAGTCAGATGAACTGGATAATCATGCGCCTTTTGAAGCTGAGAAGTCAGATCTGTCAAGGTCTGACGTCTGCTCTTATTCGGCATCACGCAAAAGATACGAGTCCAGAGCTCAGGTGCAGAAGAAATGATGTCTCGCCATTGTCTGCATACTGATGCCATAGTGTGAGGAAATGGCAAGCCTCCTGCTATAACCCGGTGCTCTGCTTCAGCAGTTGTCTTCATATCATCTTCGATGATGTCCTCCAGTGCAAACCTGAAGATGCTGCATAGTGTCTCTGAGGGAAGTAATTTGACGGAAGCGCGTGTTAGATTTTTTCTTGGCATTATGATCACTATATGAATGAGATGGACATCGAGAAAAAAGGAGCAATGAATGTACATACCTCGTCGATATGTAGCTTGGCCGCAGACAAGTTGAGTGGAGCCCCTAGGTTGGGAGTGGCAAGGAGCGGAATTTGAAAAATTGCAAGGTGCCGATGCATGCCGCTTTAAGCCGAAGTAGCATTGTACGATTTGTAATCCATCCTCAATGCAGAATCATTCGTTCGTGCTGTATACAACACGGCATACCTCTCAAATTGAGTAGCACATGTTCAGGAGCACTGAAATTGATGCTAGGGCACTAAAATGATATCTTATTCCGCACATTACAGCCTGCAGCATAGGCCTCATCAGTTACCTGAAGCTTTGGTTTGGAGTCTTGGACTGTCGACGACTTGACCCTTGCAGCCTCGGTGACAATGAAACAATTCTCGCCGTGCTCAAAATACTCCGTGGAATGTGGATGAGTGCGATGGATCTATTGCTGTTTCGTGGTGAGATATCATCTTGATTGAGTGGTATCATGATGATCTCCGAGCGTGCGCAGAAGATACCTACTCAGAAGTATCTTTAGCAACTGCAATATCTGTTATCATCGAGAGCGCCCTGACCATATCTGACAAGCCAGCCGCACTAGCAGCGCACATGTGTTCGAGTCGCACTGAACTAAGTTACAAGATTCAGGATCGCAAGGCACACTGATACGAGCTGCTAGGAGACATACTGCGGCTGGGGTATCTTGCGCGTCAATGGAACAAGAGTAGGTTCAATGTTCAACCTAGGCCAGCAATAGAATGCTGGCCTAGATAACAACGGTGTACGGGTGGTGTAACTGGGGACGTGCGAGTCGGTGGCGGGAGGATCATGATGTCTGAGGGAGCAGGAAAATAGGGAGGTCAGCATTTGCTAAATCACTTTCACATCTAGAGGACGATACGTGGTTGTCGATAATGACTGACTTGGTGCACAGATATATACTCCTATATCGCCACCTTTCACGATGACGAGCAAAGTTGCAATCGGTATAGAAGGCTAGGGGGAAGTGAAAGTTTCTTCTTGCCCGGTCGTCGAAGCCTCGCATAACATCCTCGTCTCTGTTCAATTTTGGAGACGCAGACGAAGAAAAATTATCATTTGACAATGTACTAGTCCTCCCGCGCGTACCTCGGACCCTCGTCGTTGCACATAAAGTTAGCACCCCAGGACGACCTCAGGCCAATTCATTCACTGTATTTCATTCGCACAGTTTCCTCTCTTCATTCCATTTTTCAGATAAGTTATCCGTTCTCAGACAATCGTCCAATCCAGCGCCTCGGAATTTCGGTTTGGGCAACACCTACCTCACCTGTGGCTTAGTCATTCATCACATTCAGCGACAAGCCGTTCTCGGCTCCATTTCAAATGATAAAACTGTAGCCGCGGGTAAGCCAGGCAGAAGAACTTCGCAGATATACTGACCAAGTCTAAAGTTCAGGACAAACCCTAGCCGGAGATCGGGAAGACACGGGTGAAGCGGAACTATTTCATTACATGACATCGAACTTCTCCTGCTCTCAGGAGCTCGATACAAGGAAGAAAAAGGTGCAGAAAGATGCTCAGGGTATCGTGCTTGATTGTTTTGCACTCTCCTTTGTTTTAATATAGCAGTCTTCTTTCACCTCATTGGCAGATTATCATTTACCTCCTTTTCTTTCGACAGAAATGTTGTATGTTTACGCGACTGTTAGCAGGCGCCAGAGTCAAAGAGTGTGGCAAATTTGGCGAGCCCCGTCAAGAGCGGAACAAGCTCATAGATAAGGTCAATTCATTCGAGTAACCTTGAATCTGAGAGGCTATTTTGCCTTCACATCCTAGGAGGTGCTGTTTATGTCTTATGCCAGCCTGGAAACGCTGCTTCTATTCTTGTGAGTTCGCGCCACACTGAGATCTTCGAACAGTGATTCTCGTTCTATCGGCAAAAATACCATTGCCACGAGGCCAGCCAGGTTAGGATTATCTTCACGGGTGCGTGCACGTACTTGGTACATACCGGAATCACAATATCTTTCTGAGATCCATTACCGTGTAGGTGGCCCCTTAGACTGTATAAGAAGCCACCAATCTTGGGGCAGAGTCTATCAATTACTGTCGCCCCATCTTTGCAATTTTGCGAGTCATGGCTAGTCCAACCGCCGCGTCCGAACCCAAAATACCATACCAAGAAACAAGTACTGCTATTGACATAGAACATGTTCCAGTTACCGACGACCCCCGTCAGTGGAGTCTTGCTAGAAAGGTGCGTGTATAACGCAATGCACTTTGTAATTAATTTGACCCTTACATCAATAGACGACAACCTTGTGCATTGTGTCGCTGGCTACAATGGTGTCTACGATAGCTTCTAACATTCAAAACCGTTCGTCGAATGTCTTTTCCTAATGAGTGGTTTAAAATTCATACTGTCTCGCAGCGTCGAACTCTCTGATAGAGGAGGCTCTGCATGCAACAAGCAATCAGATTAGCTGGACATTAGCGGCGTTCCCAATCGTACAAGGGAACCTTCCTCTATTATGGAGTGCCGCAAGCGAAATCAAAGGCCGTAAGGTTAGTGCAGGTGTACGCTTTTTGACCTGCTTGATGAACGCGCTAGATCATCATAGCCTGTCTATTTGGTGTCATCCGCCTTGTTTGTGGTAGGAAGTGCTGTCTTGGCATTTTCAAAGACTATTGAAGTGATGATCGTTATGCGAACACTTCAAGCTGCAGGGTGAGTACTTATGCAAAAGCTCGAGAATTGATTAATCCCCTCTCCTGCAGATCAAGCGCTGCCATTTCTATTTCAGCTGCGACTCTAGCTGATATCTACGACACTCACGAGCGAGGGACTAGGATGGGCATCTTCTATGCCGCACCTCTCTTAGGACCTGCCCTAGGCCCTATACTCGGCGGGTCGTTGTCACAGGTCTTCAACTGGCGCGCGAGTTTCTACTTCTTGTTAATTTGTGGAGTAGTCACCTTCTTGTCCTTCCTCATCCTGTTCAAGGACACATTTAGACATGAGCGAAGTCTCATGTATCGCTCTGCTTTCCAACGTCTAGCTGCCTCCAAAGAACCCGTCCAGAGTTCAAACGAATCTATCAGCACCACGCAAGACTCCAGCATACCTGTCAGGGACATCGAAAAACAGCCTCAGCCTCAATACGCTCCAGACGCGACCCCAGTGCTGATTCCTACTCCAGGGCTGGAGAATTTGAGATTATCAATACATGATATCAACCCCTTTCCACCATACTTTCGAATATTGTCGCGAAAGAACAACGTTTTCATTCTCATCGCTAATGGTGAGTGAAGATCTGATCTCTCCATGTTGTAACTTAATAACGTCACTTTGTGATAAGGCCTCATCTACGGATTCAGCTATTGCCTTTCATACACGTGTGCCCGCACTCTTGCCAATAAATATGGTTACCATGCGTTCGACACTGGCTTTGTCTTGCTTTGCCTGGGCATAGGTGGGATATTCACCCCCTGGATTATGGCAGGTGGCTAATTTTCTATGAAGGAAGTATCGCTGGGAGTGTGATTGGTGGCCATTGGTCCGACCGGGTGCTTGCGAGAAAGAAAGCAGCGAGCGGAGGAAAGTGGTCCGCAGAAGTAATTCTTTTCTACACTTCAACACTAGCACCCTCGTTTGACGTCTTTCCAAGATGCGCCTAGAAAGTTCGAAACTAGCGATGCTGTGGTTACCTCCGTCCGTTGTCGGTTATGCCTGGGTGTGCGAAAAGCACGTCAATGTCGCCGTCATTTGCATCATGCTAGTTCTTATTGGATTCACCTCCATGTTTGTGAACCAATTATTTATTATTGTGATTGCCCTGACATCTACTTTCAGATGGATGTATAGCAGTACGTTAGCATACCTCGTTGACGCTAACCCAGGTCGCTCGAGCACAGCGGTTGCCACAAACAGCTCGTTCCGAGGATTTCTTGCTTTTCTTTCGATTATGACCGCCGTACCGCTTCAAGTGAGGTTCCTTGATTTGCTGTATCCCACACATGCTGATGCTAGTTTGTTCCCTGTGTAGGATGCTTTAGGAGATGGGGGATTATATACGGCGTGGGCTGGTATCTTGGTTGTGATGGAGTTGATGGTTATGTTGGTGCTACACAAGGGAGAATTGTGGCGTAGGGAAAGTGAGGAGCGTGAGCGTGAAATACTACGTGAATAAATCATCACGATCAGATTTACTAGAAAGATGTGCTGACATTAGAGGCTGAATTGACACTATGTTATATACATTGTCAGGGGGTGATTACATTTTAAACCGAGAATGTTTATGAGTAACCGATTATCCGCAAAGTACTCGCGGAAGAACACAGATGAACGATGAGCATCAGGGGTATATAGTCCAAACGTGAGCACCTACCTACGTTAGTAAGGTGATGCTCGAATATTGCGGGGTCGGCATCTGATAGTCATGATGAGGGGGAAAATGCAAGGCTGAAGACTTGAGTCGTGAGTGACCCGAAGAGTTGTTAGGGATCCGAACTCATATTAATTACAATTTTACAACCCTTATTCTTGCCACCATCGCAATTAATGACATTTTACTGATCTGATCCCTGCGGGACCTAACGCAATAAAGCTACCTTAACTTTCTGTTGTGATGCCACCACTTTCAGTGGCACCTCCTCTCCGTTTCGAGATACCATGGCCGATGGGCAGGCTGTATCAAAGGACTGGTGAGAAAGTTATACACCATTACATGACAAATTGAATATGCGGGGAACGATTCATCGCGCTAAAAGTGATATAAAGTGATGTATTACGACGTACTACTAGTGGCCCGGATCAGTGAATTCTCGACAATATACTGCCTTACATATCATTTTCATCTGTTCACCGTCGGTTCACTTATTAGTAAAGGCCGAATTCAACGTAACGCACCCTTCGAAGGACTCATCGGCTCTCTGATGTCGGACGGGTTTTGTCCTTCACCCATTGTTATATGTACGACTAGCCGTGCGATCACTTCATCATTGCGTTATTGGTTTGATCACATACTAGTATAGTTTCGACCTGGTGAAAATCTCATTGATTGCCGAAGATGCCAAGGCGCGCGATGAATATCCGAAATGTTGCCCACTTTCACACTGGCAAGTATGGCCGAGATTTGCTCACGAGGAAGAGCTTGTTCGAAGTTGAGAACAGGAGGTGCTATGGTATTGAGACAGTGTCAAGGGGAAAGGCATTTTGAAAAACGGATCAAGCGAATCGTATGAATCACTGGATTATAGTATGCCTGACAGTGCAAAATGAGGTACGCAGTACACAGACTCGAACATGACAGTATAGTGACGTACCCTGCTTGTTAGAGTTTGAAGACAGCGGTACCGCGCTCAAGGGAGCCAACCTCTGGGGTCGCAGACCATTTCACGCATCTATTCAACGCATTATCGAGATGCTTCGCGCAACTGGTCGGGGCCTTAGATTGTATTTGATGATAGGCGGGCACCCCCTGGCAGGCATGTGGACACTGCTTCGTAGGGACTTGGTTTCTGTGACATGCACTGCGGAGAAACGGACATGAGCATAGATCAGCATTTGGCCAGGTGGAGAGTACATCTGTTTGCTTGTCTGCCTGATCTGGAGTGTCCAAAGGCTATTGAAGGTTGGAGTGTCGATGCATCGTGCTGGATTCGCGAGAGTCATTCACTCGACGTTGATTGGGAATTACGTTGGGACGGTATGCCTCGATGCATATAGTAAGATGTCGGGTGGGAAGTGAACGCTTGGTGTGTTTGATCATGAGCACTTGCATTTCGTTTATGAATTCCATCGCTCCTTCGCGGTATCCCTCCTGCAATCCCTCCTAACTCACCCCACACCAACCATGCTTCGTACGATGTCCAATGATCTAAGTCTGTCGCCCACCGGGATTCAAAACAAATGGGCATCGCGAATACTTATTCGCATAGAATGATAGAAAGACATGTGCTTTCCCGTTCTGCCCCCCGGCACTTACCTGATGAAGCTTGGCAGAAGCGGCTTGGCACATCAATGCCTTGCGTTTGCTATTCGAATTTGTATTAGTTCATGAGAAGTGCTCGAGGAATCGGAACACAAAACCGAGTTTCAGAAATGGGCTCATTTCCGTTGTTCGACATAGAAGTTTCAGAACTGTTTTACTTTTTTGGGTGGCAGTGGGTCACTGGTCACTCGGCGTAGTCGGCCGATCGGCTTCGCTCCATCGAGCCTCCTAGTACTCGCTTAACGTTTGCACACTGGTGACTGGAGAGACCTGAGCTGCCAATTGGCTTCAGTTGCTCATGACGGTCAAAAAAACTGCCACATACTATTGGGGTCAGTGAAAGTCTCGATCGGTCTGAGTGTAAGGTTAATGAGCTCGGCACTTCAGCCAACCGGTAAGTTGTATTAAAGGAAGATATGCGACTGGTCGCTCCTTCATTATTATGAGAACCAGTGCGCATTCATAGATAAGTCAGAATAGTTAGTCCACATGCACAATTTTCTCTCAGCCCGTGATGACACAGCGACTGATGAAGGAAGTTCATAATACTCGCCTCAAATTCGCCTTGAAGCACATTATTCGGCACTGCCATCTTCTCGCAGAACGTTCCCGGACCGGCCTTTGGTGGTTAGCACTCGCCTATAGATCTTTTTGAAGCGAAATCGTTTTGAATCTGAGCCCATATGTTCATGACTTAATGCATGTCGTAATAAGAGCTAGATGTGGTTCCCAACAGGGTAGAAAACACATGGGAAACATAGGTTTCGCAGTGGCGAAGACCTCAGCCACCGCTCGGTAAACACATTTCCTTCGCCGCCCTCGGCCCCTCGCGCATACCTATTCCGCGCTCAGGCTGTTCCGCCATGTCACTCTCTTCGATGCTCATCGATGCATCGCCGAGCTACCCGTCCAATACTCAATATCGGCATCCCCGACTCTAGGTGCTGCCAGCTCTGACGCTGCCAACAGAAACCGCCGCTGCTCCGAATTCTACTCCCAACCCCTCTGCGCACTTTTGCTTTCGACAGCCTACGTAGCATCAGTACTGACGGATGGATCCCTACTGCATTCAACGCACCGACGCTTATGATTGGGCGCATTCATTTGGGCAGCATTTCCCTGTACACCGATGGGCTTCCTCACCCCTGTATCTTACCCTCTTCCATGCAGAACTTGTGTGGTGTAGCCTCTCCTGGATACTTTATATATTTCAATCATGAACCAACTCAAAGTTTCGTATGATTGGTTTACTGAACGAGATGAGGATGCAATATACAAATCATGAACACCAGAACATGTATGCAGACAGTAGGGTAGCATGTACGAGATGAGATCAAAAAAATCCAGGCTGCAGTGGAAATCACTAAAGAAAGGATACGAAGGTGTCAGGTAGTGACGACTGATGGATAGAGACGAGGCAAAGGATTTCGACGACGAGCGCAAAGGGGGGCATGCGCTGCTCTGTGGCCCGAGGCGACGACATAGCTAAGCCTTTCTCCGACAGAGTTTACGGGGTCCAACCTTTACTAAATAACGTAAGTCGATTCTCGAAGAGTCGATCTATTTCGGATGCTAACAGGTCACAACATCACCACCAGTACTCCCGTAGCGAGTAACTTCAAGACAAACCTCGCAAAATCATGTGAATACTGACACAGCCTCGTCATTCCACCTAACCAACCTCAGTCTACTATGCGTTCGCTTAGGCTTTTTACTTCATCTCATCACTAATCAGATCATCCAAGTTCGATCTCACATAATAGTATCGCCCGACCCAGATCAGTGACGGTCTCTCGATTCGGGCTCGACACTGATTGAGCAAACGTTGGACCACCTGAACTGTTATCCCCTTTGGTTTCATTTTTTTTCCTGTCAGTGGCGACTCACTCTTCTCGTCCCATTTCATATTTTGATGCATCCATTATTGTAGCCACGGTCTGGCTATTCGGAACACTCGACTCGAAACCCAAGGCGGAAAATATACAGGCAGAGTTACCTGTCAAATCCTCTTAATAATGATGAAATTACATCCGCACCGCACCGAGGAGCTCGATCATATACAAGGAAGAAAAACTGTGTAGAAAGATATGACACAGGGTACGTGCTCGGTTGCCAATCTTCACTATAATCCCCAAGTCACAGATTATTGTTTATGGCATACCCTTTCTCTTTTCCCCGAATGCTGTATGTTTATGATGTAATATGTAATTGACAACTTCATCTGCCGGAGCCAGCTGATTTTGGTAACCACTGCAAGCTATACTGCTAGTATGCACGAGGTCAAGAGCATTGATATTAATAAAACTCATAGGTTTAGATAGGGTTAATTCATCCGAATGACCTGACCCATGGGCACCATGCCAGTATGGGGTCGCCGGACAAGGTTTATCTGACTGACTCAACTTGAAACCTAAAAGCTCGAGCTTCCAATGGAACAGAATAGATCGATTGATGCAGACTCACGTACGGCAGAAGGAATTAATTTGCGTCCTTCGGAACAGGGAGCAACTTCATCCGGAATGATCTCTGACATATGTGACCGTTAGTAGCCGGGGTTATTATCGTCATCGCAGTCACGGAAAAGTGCTTACACGTACTCGGCCCGTACCGGTATTGCAACATCCTTCGGAGAGCTTAAGCTCACCTTGTCACGGTCATTAGTGACTGTATAAAAGGCCATGCATCTTGGGTCAGAGCCCACAACTCCCCCGCCGCGTCCTTTCGATCTTTGACTCATGGCTAGTCCAACTGTTCCCGACGCACCTTCCGTGCCGGAACCCACCACGTTGCGCCAAGACGCTGATGTCGAGTCGTCTGTAGGCACAACTAGTTCAACCGACATAGAACATGCCGCGGTAAGTGACGACCCTCGTCAGTGGAGTTATGCTAGAAAAGTACGTGTATCTTACCATGCACTTTGTGACTATCCTGAAGCTCTACAATCTGTAGACCACAACTTTGTGCATCGTGTCACTGGCTACAATGGTGTCTGCATCAGCTTCTAACATTCAAAATCGTTCGTCACATGGCTTTTCATGATGAATGGTTTGATATTGATATTTTTTTTGCAGCTTCGAATTCATTGATAGAAGCAAATCTAAATGCGACAAGCAGCCAGATTAGTTGGACATTGGCGGCGTTCCTAATCATACAGGGGAACTTTCCTCTAATATGGAGCGCCGCAAGTGAGATCAAAGGTCGTAAGGTTGGTCTATGATAGGCACATCTCCCTTGATCTGCTTAATGAATACAATTTTTGTTTATCACAGCCTGTCTATTTGATGGCTTCGGCTTTATTCATGGTAGGAAGTGCTGCGTTAGCGCTTTGCCAGACCATCGATGTGATGATCGGCATGCGAGCAGTTCAGGCTGCGGGGTGAGCATTCAGGCAAAAAGCTTAGTCGTTGATTGACACCCTCTTTTGCAGATCATGCGCTGTCATGGCTATTTCAGCTGCGACCCTGGCTGATATATATGACACTCATGAACGAGGGACCATGATGGGCGTGTTCTTTGCTGCGCCTCTCTTAGGACCTGCAATCGGCCCCATACTCGGTGGTTCATTGTCACAAGCTTTCGGTTGGCGCGCAAGCTTCTACTTCCTGCTGATCTGTGAAGTCGTCATCTTTATGTCCTTCCTCATCCTGTTCAAGGACACATACCGACGTGAACGGAGCCTCACCTATTGCTCTGCTTTACAACGGCTTATTACCTCCAAAGAACTCATTCAGAGTCCGAACGGATCTATCATCGACGGTCACGAATCCGGCAAGGACCAAACACAAACCGAGGACGTCGAGAAACAGCTCCAAACGCCAACTGTTACAGACAATACCTCAGTGATAACCTCTACGCCAGGGCTAGACGATGTTAAACTATCGATAAGGGACATAAACCCATTTCCACCGTACTTTCGAATCCTGTCGCGAAAGAACAATGTTGTCATTCTTATCGCTAATGGTGAGTGAAGTGTTGACCTCCTGTAAACGTTGTTATTGACTTTACTTCGGGATAAGGGCTCGTCTTCGGATTTACATATTGTCTTTCATACACGTGCTCTCGTACTCTCGCCAATACATATGGTTATAAAGCATTTCCCATTGGCTTGGTTTTACTTTGCTTGGGTATAGGTGAGGCAATTCCCACACCGTGGATTGTGACCAGATGGCTAATTTCCTATGAAGGAAGTATCTTTGGGAGCGTGCTTAGTGGGCGTTGGTCCGATCGCGTGCTTGCGAAGATGACGGAAGCGAACGGAGGAAAGTGGGAAGCAGAGGTAAATATTTTTTTATACTCCCGCACTAGAACTATTCACTGATATCTTTCGAAGATGCGCTTAGAGAGCTCGAAACTGGCGATGCTGTGGCTACCTCCATTCGTCGTCGGTTATGCTTGGGTATGCGAAAAGCATGTCAATGTCGCCGTCATTTGCATCTTGCTCGTGCTTATCGGATTCTCCTCCATGTCGGTAGACCAATTATTCACACTCGTAGTTGCGCTGACATATTTCCAGATGGATGTATACCAGCACATTAGCATACCTCGTTGATGCTAACCCTGGTCGCTCATGTCCAGCGGTGGCGACCAACAGCTCATTCAGAGGATCCATAGCTTTTGTTTCGGTTTTGGTTGCTGTACCTCTACAAGTGAGTTTCCTTAATGCCCGTTGTAATTCACAAATTCTGATGCCAGCTCGGCAGGATGCTTTAGGAGATGGGGGACTGTATACGGCATGGGCTGGCGTCTTGGTTGGGATGGAGTTGCTCGTTTTATTGGTGCTACACAAGGGTGAATCATGGCGCAGGGAAAGCGAGGAGCGCGAGTTGAAGTCAGGGAATTAGAGGGTCCTTATTCTTATCAGTAAGACGGGTGTTTCATAGGGTTCGATAATTAAATAAAGCGAGGAAATCAAGTCTGTAATATTATATCATGTAGACACCATGTATTTGCATAGAATTTACTTCACCAGTTTCGACTACATACTAATATTATATGCATCAGAAATTTTTTGGAGGGTTATTGAACTTTGCGACGTGATTGATGAAGGGAGGTGTACCTGGTAGAGGTGATGGTGAGGCTAGTCGTATATAACTTCGCATTATCCAAGGACTGTCGAGATTCGATGATGATAGCCGGTGACGAAGCTAGAACTGAAAAAGCCGAAAAAGAGAACAGCTGACAGTATGAAACTCGTTTCCGCAGTAGATGCGCTTCCATTGAAATCCTCCCCAACTTAGTCTGAGTTTTTGAGAAAAGACACAATGTCGACTACTACCCATTCTTCTAAAATCAGAGGGGGAGGCGGTGCACTGCAGGTCAATGTGCCATCTAATGATTCTTGTAAGTGATGATCTGAGTCTTAGTAATATATCCGGTAACCGGTTGGGCCTGCTTCGAACGCCATGCTTATCCACTGGCAAGCCTGTCAATCACCGAGTGTTCCTTCCATCATCAACTTGAACATCTCAAGCTTCAAGCCCGACTCGTGATACTAGTGCCACCCAGTCTCGCCAGCCGCGTCAAATATTAACGAGGAGTAGGCTCGAGCGGAGACTCAGCTCGCTAATCGAGTAGACCACAAAAATCCAAAACATCCTTCAAAATAACTTGGACGTCTCTCGGGAGTCACGGCGCTATGTGCCCTTGCAAATGGGCTGAAGTCGGATGCGCCGGCTATGCAAGTTAGCGCTTTGTACCCCAGAAAGAGCACGGGCGCCGTGTGCGTGTGCAATGCCGCAGTATGATGATGGCGTCTCAACTTTGAGCGTTGCTACTGACCTTCATGATGACACCCCAATTCCTCGCCCATATTCTCAGAACATTTCAGAAATGGCTTTTACGGCTTTCTCGTCATTATACGAGTTCACTATCTGTTTTGTTGTCTTTACTCCGTCGATTTGCTACGTGCCGTTCAAAGCCCAGAGTTAGGAGGTCGACCACCCAATCTCATCTTTCCCGGGGAGCTCTTCCGCAACTTCTCGGAATGGACATCCCAAAAGAGGATCCATATACTTGTTCCAGTCTTTTGCCTGCTAGTGAGATACAGGAAGTTGCAAGAGAGCCTCCATCTCCTTCAGATTTCCCTTTCGAAACGAGTCCTCGAACCTCACGACGTATAGTACGAGATAATACGTCGAGGTCTTTGCCGGAGGCAACGATAGAATATCCAGGTGCCGTTGGGACGAACAACCATGACTCCAGGTCAAGTCTGATTCTGAGTGTGGGAGAGAGTCCGACGAAATACGCAACTTATACGAAACGCGTTCGTGCCCGCCGAGTCACGATCTACAATTCCGTCGCAAATATCCACCGTAGATCTACGGAACCTATTGCTGTTCCGCTGGATTTGTCTAATCAGACAACGCCAGTATCTGATCCAGTTATAGGCGGTCATAACATTGCTTCGCCCTACAGCGACGAGCGATTGGGTCCAGAGCCAGTAGGCCCAGATGACGGCCCGCCGATAGGCCTCTTGGTTGCAGAGGAAGTTGGGCGGTGTGAAAAGTATACACCAAGGTCAATAGTGATAATCTCCTACATTAATCGTATTGCAGGGCTGAAGTTGTTCAAAGGAGTTCTTTACCGTCCCAAATCACTGTTCCTGCCATGACAGTGAAATTTCCCATGCACGAGTAAGCTATGTTGTCATCATTTATTACATCACCTGAAATATTTCAAGCACTGCTGTACCTCCAGGATGGACTACACTCGTGCATCCGCAAGGTTCTCGCTACTTTGTGAACGTAAAAAGAGTGTGTGAAGTTCATGTGTTATTAGACGCTGATGATCTGAGTCACAGGTACAATCAACAGCGAACATTCACACAGATGAATATTTGCGACGAAACAATATACAGTGACATAAGACACTTCATGGATTACTTGCTGCGTTCACTCCGTGATGAAAGCGAGCACCTTGAGCTGGACATGGCGCAGGTAGACCTTGTGATCGAGCCGAAGGTTTCCACCGATGCCGACAAAGTGGTTTGTTGCTATTATTTCGCCAACCACCGTGATAGATGCCTCTTCTGGTTGGATGAGTACAGTACCGAGGATATTCTCTCCGAATGTAACGGCGTCGAGAATCTTTCACACATACGTGCGTAGTCAATGGTTTTTCGTGTCTCTGTGTTTGACGATTCGTCCTGGTTTTTGTATTCAGGGCTTGCCATCCAAGCGCAATATTGGTGTGTTCTGTTGGTTCTAGATTCGTGCAAGTAAACTGACATACTCCATAGGAAACATTGCGACTACTTCCCTTGCCTGTGCCCAATTACACAAAAGCTTGTTGATGAGGTGAAAGATATGTTGATATATGCCGAATGTGGTTAGTACTTTCTTGCACCTTGGTAAACGCGATTTAATTCTCAGGTTGCAATCAACAGACCACCTAACCTCCCGCCACTCTACTGCGCCGTTCGATGTTATCGAAACTAGAGACTACATCTCTCTCATAGATAAGATCAAGGGTGCGTTACGTTGATACATTCTCATGGAATCTTGTGTGCTTATGCTATTTTCCTCAAGTCCATCCTCCTGCGGATCAAAACATGCAACAATGTCACGCTGCCATTGTTATTGGTGATTAACATTAAGCTCGGTCTCATCTTGATATTGACTATTTTTAAGGCCGAATCATGTATGCATTCAGTCAGTGCTCTCTTATTGGTCTTGCTAGCTGTCATTTATAGAGATTTTTAAGGTCGCAATCACTTCATTAACTCTCATGGGGAGAACTGTGTGAGATTAGCCTTTGAACAAACAGTCCATCCATACGCACCGTCGTTGTTGATAGTCATGGTTGCACCCTTTTTGTTTTTGGACCCTATGGCTCTAGTTCGAGAACTGCACACGATATTTGTTGATAACACGCCTTCCTCAGAGCGGTGGAATACATTCAATTTAAACCTGAATGGCCAACTTCAGGACTCCACTCTTCTGGTAAATCCACCTGTTCATTGTCGTGTCGTGCGTGCGACTGATATTGAACTAGGCTACTGTCTTACTCAATGCCAATGTTGGGTTTCTCGCTATCAGCAGCGTTGATACGGGCGGTAGATCTCCTGTCCAGGTGGCGAGCTACATGTCTCTTGTGTCAAGCTTGGGAAGTATGATTCTTGGGTTGTTACTTGTTTCGCATAATCGAACCATGGGCCAATTGGGCACGGTCCTCCAAACGGTCAGTAACTACAAATAATGATCGCGATGATTCTCATAGCAAATAATTCAGGAAATTTTCCTATCACAACTCGGCGAGAAAGAACGCAGACTCGAAAGGCTGGCCATAATCTACAGCCTTCCGAAAACATTGCTTATGTGGGGGTGAGTCTCCATCCTGATATACTAGATGGATGCCGTTACTCAACTATGTTAGCATGATCTTCTTCTTTGCCGCATTCTCCGTCCATTGGTGGAATCCTGGAGATCAAACTACCAGAGCCGTCGTTGGTTCTGTGATAATTCTCGCATTTGTAATGATCTTGTATGGCATCATGAGAGCCAAGTACGGAGGAGATCGCTGGTGGCGACTGCCAATACTGCTACTCGCAAGATTTGGTCTGAAATACCAATTCATCTAGCTGACGCTGGGAAGCAAGTCATGGTATTCATGGGGATGAGAAAAGCTCTCATTGTCCAAGATCCTTCGTCAGAGACTGGAAGGGACGGTCTCGCTCCACCGAACATTCATGCATGCCACTCTCAAACAAATGCTGAGGTAGATGCTCCAGGGTACATCGCCTCCCATCCAACAAATCCACTTCCCGAAGTATCCAGTCCAGATGATTATGAACACCACCCCAACTTTTCTATCCCCCCAACTCCATCCCAACCCACCGCTTCCGTGGATCCACCTCTACAACCGCATGACGGTATTTCCGTGCTTCCACCATCAGATCTGCACATCAGCCCAGGCGGTTTGCCAGGCGTTGGCTCGTTGCAACAGATTCGAGAGATCCAGTTTATATTCCGGTCTACTGCAGAGACTCGCTATGAACCTGATACTACACCCTTCGGCGTGCCTGGTGCAAGGGAGGTTGTGAACTACACCACGAATATAGTCGAGGAGCCAGAGGGATTAGAACATTCTCAACCTTCACCAAGCTAGACTAGTCTGAGCGGGCTACTAATCCACAGGTAGCCGATGAGCATTGCCAGTCGGAAGTGTACCATAGTAAAACTATGTGCTTATATAGAAGACTTTTTACCAATGCTGAACGTCCTGGCGCCATATCCTTGACTGCAGAGCCCCTGAATGCCTGATCCTAACTCGTAAAATACAAGTACACACAGCACATTCTCAATATACGATGAGACTGGTTGAGGTGACTATGCGGTCGGGGGGTTCAAGCTAAGAGTTATACTACTTTACGTTCCTCGGCAGTAAATAAGTTACAGTGCAGACATATACTGCTGGTACCATAGGTTGTTCGTGAAAAGCCAAAAAGGGTCCTAGCTCCACCTGCCCTCTTAAGCAAGTGAAGAGTAATTGTGTAAGCGAACGAGTAGACAGAATCACCAGAAGCATTTCCAGCTTGTCTAGAAGTCACAGTGATGCACTCGACAATGATGATGATAGCAGATGATAACATGTTCGACCGCGGATATATCTACGTGCGAGTGACCACTTCCAGGATGGCATGAACAACTGCAGCAGGGTCGATCTGAACTTCTTGAGCAGGGTCGCTCCCTGGAGCAACAGGCGGAAGACTGTCAGTTTCGAACCGCCTATGAATGGATGAAATGAGGCATCGGAGAAGAGAGATAAAGGCAGAGCGTACCGATCATTCCACCAGGCGATGTAGTGGATGCCTAAGGAACGGACCGCTGTTTCTGCGTCGCGAGTGAAGACGTCAGTGGGAAAAAATTCCATGAGAGCTGAGCGTTCCGATGGTCTCACGAACACGCTGTCAGCGAGGCTATCTCCGTAAACACCCAGAATGACCTTCATGCAAGTCAGTTGCAGCGCAATACCTTTAGAAGTGAAGCAGGCTTACATTAGACCTGGCGACGGCCGTTAATCGTTCTGCCCAGTGTCCCTCCGAAGAGACTATGTTGACCTCGAAGTCGTTGCTTTCGTGCAACGTTTCAAGAGCGTTGACCAGCGCGTTGTGGTCGGCACTCCTCAACCTTGACCCGTTTATGGCATCTTGTCGAGATATGTAAGTGACTGTCGTTTTTTTCTGTTCGCTGTTGAGGTTTTGTGTATTGTAGTTTACATGCAAGAACTTGGCGAGATTCTGCCTGATTGGCTCCCACCAGTCCTGTGACGCATCCAGGCCAATAAGCGGGAGGGCAAATGGAGGCATATCGTTTGCCGAACGTGCAGCTGCACCAAAATCAGCAACGACCACCCTCTCGAAAACGAAAGGCATTTCCATTAGAGCATAATCTTCCCAGTCTTCTTTATACATCAACCCGAGCAATGGAAAGGCGGCCTTGGGAAGATATGGGTGAAAACCACTGTCTGAACGTTGACGTCTAATGATGGGACCGTTGAGGTCGGGTCGTATTCCTATGTAAGTAGGAATGTTCGGGAAAAACAGTCGTCGTGGCGGATGGAAAGGGTCCAGAGACGTTGACGTGTTCAGGGAACTGTGGGTCTTCCAGAGCGAGAAAAGTGTGTAGTTGCCTAGATATGTTATATGAGGACACGACTCATGAAAATGCAAGTGTTGACAAACTCGGAATAGCGTCATAAGATAGCCAACTCGTGCCTTGAATCCTGGACGACGTTAAGAGTGGTTAGAATAGTACATGTGCGACACTCACAATCCACCATATGAACCAAGTATGTCTCTGGCTTGCTCAATCGACAACACGACCCATTCTACTGGAAGCGGAGCCTCATGCGAGTTGCCAGCAGACGATGCAATGGAATCCAACGAAGGGAAGCTTGAAGGAGAATCCGTCACAATGAAAATTGTGCCATTGCACATTATTACATTGTCCATGATTGAGAACCCTACAGGGGTTGCGACAGGTAATATCATTAGTGACACATCCATGAGCAATTGCAGCACACCTACCAGCGACGTGTTTCACTATTCGAGTTTCAGGCATGTCTTTGCCCCAGTGCATGAAGCCATCATTAACACCGATGTTTCCGAAGATGACTTGTTTCTGTGCCTCAGATACACGTTCGCTCTTTAGCCATATGTCTCCTTCCGAGGCATATTCCTTTTCTTGCTGCTTATGAACGCTGGATATGCGTCTGTCGTCGGACACCCAGTCCCCATATATGTCCATGTCAAGACCACCATCCACGGTGGGATTTGAGGATATGCCAGGAAGATTAGAATTTGTAAAGAAGTCAGAAGTAGCTTCGAAGTTGTAGAAGACCAAAAAAATCATGATAGAGAAAAGAACGAGTGTAATTTCCCGCCGACTGAGAGCGTAGGGCCGAGCCATTGTTTCAGCTCAAGCCTGTGTTGAACGTTGAAATCTGAGCCGTCCTGTCGAGCGAGTGGAGATAAGTAGTACTACCCTGTAAATCCAACAAGTACAAACACACATCGTCTGACGTCAATGGATGGCCAGACCAGTCATGACTGTATTCGCTATGTAAGTACCAAAGATTACATCTGAAACACAACCGCATATATATGATACTACAAGAAGATCGAATGTAATAAAAAGGTGTATAAAGGTAAGATGCACAAAAATTTACGCCTCCTGGCTTGCACCCTCCTTCTTGCCTTTGCTGTAAATGACGTCAGCTCTGAATAAACAGACATGCAACACGGAGCATACCTTGCTTTGCTAGGAAGTAGTTCAGGGTTGATGAAGGGGACCACTCCTCCTTGTGAGATAACTACGTCACCCAGGAGCTTGTTCAATCTAAGCGACATCAGAGTTACCGAACCTTTGAGATAGGAAAACAACTCACTCTTCATCGTTTCGGATAGCCAACTGAAGATGACGGGGCACAATACGTTGTTTCTGTGGTGATCATCAGCTTATGGCCTTCAAGAGACAGAAGGACCACCAACCTTATTATCACGGGCGGCATTGCCTGCAAGCTCGAGAATCTCAGCAGCCAGGTACTCAAGAACCGCGGCAAGGTAGACTGGAAATATTCTGTGAGACCAGGCAGGCTTATCTGAGAGATACTCGACTTACCTGGAGCTCCTGCACCAACACGTTGGGCATAGTTGCCTTTCTTCAAAAGACGATGGACACGGCCGACAGGAAACTGAAGGCCAGCCTTCGCGGAACGCGACTGTGACTTTCCTTCGCTACCAGATTTTCCGCCGGAAGATTTGCCAGCCTTTCCTGTATCGTACACCACCGTGTTAAACTTGAGGCGACCAAAATTCCCAAGTCCACTGACCCTTGCCAGACTGTAAAGTAACACATATTAAACTGTGCTCCAATTGATATTAAAGAAGGACATACCATTGATAGCGCTAGTTGAGTCGGGCGACTATTAGATTGGTGGTGGTTTGTGATAAAGGGATGATAATCAACAAACGGACTCGGAGACGCGACTTCCCGTTTATATATCTTCACGTGATATAGAACCCTTACTTCCTAATTAAGAATTTTTACTTTTCACCAAAATGCTTGTCCGCGCACTTGCCCATGCACGGTGGCAAGAAACAACTACCTTGCGCACATTTATTCAGCATCCAGGATATACAAGGAATTTGACCTCTGGAACTGATGGATCTGCAGAAAAAAGGCCCTCAGCGAAGGCAACTCCCGATGAGTTGGCAGTCTTACCGTTTCTGCAGCACCCGCTCGGTGTGAAGGAGAAACCTTCGCCTGTCCTGAAAACATGGGCGGACACAAGGGAGGAGCTGATGAATCAGGAGACGCGCCTGGCACAAAGAGAACATCTGTGAGTTGTCTACAGTTGATTTGATACGGAGTTGTTTTGACTGCTTGCAAGGGTGAAAGAAGCCACCAAGGGCTATTTTACTGACCTCAATGCAACGAGGAGGCACGGTGGTAAGACGTGGATAGCACCTAATGTGATGATCCGCGAGGACGTATGTTCCATAATTTTTCACGATGGCAAGGAGACTGACAACGTACTCAGAAAGCACTTTATTTCCCCAACATTGTCGGATCAAGCTTGGATACGAAATCTAAGAAACATACCACCAGCATGTGTGAAGGTCGTATCTCCGTTATATCTATGTTGTCCACAAGGATGTCAGAGGTACGTTCATATCTCCTTAACTTTTTTGCGGCACTCAGTATGCTTAGATACACGTGAATGGTTTCACGACACCAACAAATGAGAGGTATCTCTCGAACCCCCTGTACCAATATGTGCAGATAAACTTGCAAGAAAATCTTCTAAAGTCCTTTCTCGTATCGCTATTTCTTTCATCAATAGCGAAGTCGGTCCCCAAAGAACTACATTCGACATACTTGGTGTCGAGTCAAAACATGGAGTTTGTGCGCGAGCACCTTGGTATGGTAAATAAACACATCGGGTACGTTTACCTTGTGGATGACAACCTCAAGGTTAGATGGGCTGGCTGCGCAGATGCCAAGGTAGAGGAAACGAACGCACTTGAACAATGTACGGGAGTACTGTTAAGCAGGCTAAACAAGAAAAGATCTGCCAAAGCTCCACGATAGTTCTATGATAGTACCATGCAAGCAAATCGTGTCAAGCACTTATTCGTAGTTTAAATTACAGCATGTCTTGACTGACTTATAAATTTGTTTGTTGGAGACTTTCTTCTGCAAGCCATAAAGTTGTTTGTCCGTGTTGGCTACGTGTCCTGTTGTGACGAAATCCTTTCCGACACTTGTTGCGACTTACAATTCTCAAGTCGATCGAATTTCACGCCAATGGCTTCTCCTTCTCAGCAGCTTCCCCCTGGTTGGACAGCGGAATGGTACCAGATTCGTCAGCTCTGATTTTCTGCACTTTTATTGACGAAAAACTTGTAGGGATCCTGCTAGCCAAAGATATCTTTTTATCCGTGCGTGACCTGCATGAACATTGGGATTGACCAATATCTTTCCTTGCAGAGGCATCGACTGGACGCAGTCAATGGGAAATACCGACACCCCCAGCTCAACCGGTAGACCATGCACCGTCAGTGTCACCTCCCCCATCCACCACTCATCACGGGAGGCGTCGCCAATACGCAGCCGGGCAGACCCAAGCGTACTACGGCGCGGGCGATGCCCTTGGAGACCAGTATGGCGCACTTGGTGTACCACAGCAGCAGCAACCTGCAGCTACTACTCAGCTCTTTACTCCAGGACTCGCGGCAGAGGGCGGTTTCGCAGGTCAGCAGCAAGTCCCGCAAGCATCGTACTACGCACCCCAACAGGAGCCCCAGTACATCAATACTCCTGGGTTTGGCCAGGAACCAACGTATCATCCACCTAATGCGCCAATCCACCATCTCACGGATCAATTCGGGCAGATGGGGATGGGGCAGAAACCGCTACATCTCACCACTACCAATCTACTTACGTCGCCACCAGACCCTCGTGAGCTGGTTCGCCCTCCTCCCGAGATTAGGTTGCCTGCGAACGCGTGCATCACGACATCACCGTACGCGAATGCGGATCCATCATACCAGCGGTGCACCGTCAATGCCATTCCGACCACATCTTCGATGCTGAACAAGTCCAAGATTCCGTTAGGTTTGGTGATCACTCCCTACCGAACGCTGAAGGAGGGCGAGCCACCAGTGCCTGTTGTGACTGACACGGTGATTGCGCGATGCAGACGGTGCAGGACGTATATAAATCCTTATGTTCAATTTATAGACAACGGCAATCGGTGAGTTTGATATACATTGGATATTGATTGGCAGGCTAACCTATTAACAATCATAGTTGGCGGTGTTGTATGTGCAGTATGTCGAACGAGGTTCCTCAGCTATTCGACTGGGACCAGATACGGAATCAGCCTGGAGACCGATGGGCTAGAGACGAATTGAACCACTCCGTCGTCGAATTTGTTGCGCCCACAGAGTACATGGTCCGCCCACCACAGCCGGCTGTGTATGTGATTCTTATTGATGTGAGCCATACCGCCGTGCAGTCGGGTAAGTCATCACGGTCGGTGAAGTACCAGCTTCGTAATATCTTCCTATAGGTATGGTGGCAACGGCGACACGTACTATACTTGAGAATCTTGATCGCATACCCAACGAGGACGAGCGCACTAAAGTTGCCATTATCGCTTACGACATTTCTCTTTATTTCTTCTCCATGCCAGTTGGTACTTTCTGATCCTCTGAGGTCTCGTACTAATTTGTTTTTGTTGTAGCCTGGGACGACGGAATCAACGATGCTCGTCGTTTCGGACGTTGACGACGTCTTCTTGCCGAAACCTACTGACCTCCTCATAAACTTGACGGAAGCGCGTCAGTCGCTGGAGTCGCTCCTTGGCAGAATCAATGACATGTTCCAGGATAATCACACTGTTGGAAGTGCCATGGGCCCCGCATTGCAAGCTGGCTTCAAGCTGATGGTCAGTTGCTGAATAGAAAGACATTGCAGTTCTTGAATTGTTTCTAGGCTCCTATTGGTGGCAAGATCATGGTACTTTCATCCTCTTTGCCAAATATTGGCGCTGGTTCCCTCAAAAATCGTGAAGATCTCAAAATTCTGGGCACGTCCAAAGTAAGCTCCCGATCATGTTGCCGATTACATCTTAGCTGATGGATCCTTTACAGGAATCAGGTCTATTGCAAGCTGCTTCACCCTTCTACAAGACATTCGCCATTGAGTGCTCGCGTGCTCAGGTGTCGGTGGACATGTTCCTATTCAGCGCTGCATACCAGGACGTTGCCAGTCTCGGTTCGTGACTCCTTATCATTCTCCTCACTCCAAGCCCACCTAATGTATTTCAATAGCTTGCCTCCCACACTATACTTCTGGCCAAACCTACTTCTATCCTGCATTCAATGCTGCTCGGTCCGAGGATGCCATTAAATTTGCGCATGAGTTTGGCGAGGTCCTCGCGATGCCTATTATGTTAGAAGCCGTTATGCGCGTCCGTGCTTCGAAAGGTAAGGGATCATTTTACGTTGCCGCTATCAATGCTCATCAATGCAATCAAGGTTTGCGCATGGCTTCGTTCCACGGAAACTTCTTCGTCCGCTCTACTGACCTTCTGGCCATGCCCGCCGTGCCCACCGATCAGTCTTACGCCATTGAGATCCAGATCGAGGACACTCTTACGCAACCATTTGTGGTTATGCAGACTGCAGTTTTGCACACAACGTGTCACGGGGAAAGGCGTATTCGTGTCATTACACTTGCGTTGCCCACAACTAGTAGCCTTACGGAGGTTTTTGCGTCTGCTGACCAAGTCGCAATCACGACCCTGCTAGCGAACAAAGCCGTAGAGCGCTCGCTTACCCACAAGCTAGAGGATGCCCGCGATGCAGTGCATCAGCGGCTGGTGGAGATCTTATCCAGTTACAAGAGCAGCATGACATCCGCAGGTGCAGGTGCGAATGCGCAACTAGCGATCTCGGAGAACCTGAGAATGCTGCCTGTGTTGGTTCTTGGGCTGCTGAAGAATGTGAGTTCGTCACATTGCTTGTTTACGATTGACCTGACCCGCTCTGTTACACAGGTCGGTATCCGTCAAAGCGCGCAAATTCCTCCCGATCTCAGGGCCTATGCCCAGGCTCTGTTGACAACCCTACCTTCTCAAACCCTCATCCCGTACATTCATCCCACGTTCTTTTCACTGCACAATATGGCACCTGAAGTAGGTTGAGTCTGGATATTCGAGTTAAATATTTTACTAACACTATTTTCAGGCTGGAACGGTGGGTGAGCAAGGTGTGATTTTGCCAACCCCTCTGCCCCTCACTTCGGAACGGCTGGAGAGACATGGTTTGTACCTGATTGAGGATGGTCAGACAATATTCTTGTGGATAGGCCGTGATGCTGTACCACAACTCGTAATGGACGTTTTCAACCTTCCGAATTACGAAGTGCTACGTGGCGGCAAGGTGGGCATCCTGTTGTTTTGCGAGGTGCTTTCTCCATGTTGCTGATCAACCCCTTACTATTAGACGACACTTCCTGTTCTTGACAACGACTTCTCACAGCGGGTCAACGCCATCATTCAGAAAACCCGCGAGATGCGCAGAGGCGTTTACTATCCTCATCTCTACGTCGTCAAGGAGGACGGCGAGCCCCCTTTGCGGCTCTGGGCCCTCAGCTGTCTCATTCAAGATCGTGCTGATGTTTTACCGAGCTATCAACAGTTCATTGGACAACTCAAGGACAAGGTTAACGGAGCCAATAATTACTGAGCCTGCATCCTCTGCGCGGAAGCTGTTAGGCCATATTCGGACGAAACGGGTGTCTGGACCGAGATTACGCGCTTTTCCTTACTTTACTATACGGAGTTGTAGAAATGATATGTGCAGACTGAGATAAAGCTATTTTTGCTTCCCTTTGCAGGCATCACGTAAAATTTAAAAGTTAAGCGTCACAGGTTCTTTTTCCAGATCTGCGCCGTGCGCGTGAAGTTTGTCCGATGGGCACAGTACTGAAGAGTGGGTCTTCTGATTTAGGATGGAAAGGAATTACACTCAAGTACTGGCAGTTATCGTTGTGCGCTGGTTAAGCAGTTGAACAATTCGCATTTTAAGCCTACCATGTCACGGTCACGACTGGGTTCGCGTTTCTAGTTTTCTGGCCCGTGTCGTGAACGGTTAATAATTAACAGGCCAAAACCGTCAAGTTCAGGTCAATTATAGAGCCACATCAGTGAAGTGGTCTAGATTTGACTTGGAACAGACTTCGGATACGAGGAGCACCGATCAAGGTCGAAATTACATGCTCATTATTTTTGAGTATGTAAAAGGAGCGGACCATTTGTCCGACACTCCAATTGACCTGGTCTCATAAGAAGTTAGCGTATATAATGTACGCAGTGTGAGTCTTATCCTTTCCCTCCCATTCTCTCTTCGCGAAATGTCTCTTTCACCAGTCACGACTGACCCCGTGTTTACCTCAGACAAGGCGAATCTCGCCCCTGGGGCCACAGAGTCGATATCCCGAGTATCGCCTGAGCCGCCCTGCAAACTTGATCTTACGGAGAGCGTTGCGGTAGACGCAATTGAACTTTCTCCCGTGACTCCAATAGACAAACAGGATTATGACTCGGAAAGTCCATCAATACTTTCAGCCAGGTACAAAACACAAAGAACGCGGGAGAAAATTCAATTTGTGACATTGTGTTGGTTTGTCTATCTGGAGGGTTGGAATGATGGATCGAATGGCCCACTGTTGCCAAGGATTCAAAAAGTTTATGGGGTACGTTTTTTTTTGTATTTTGTACTGCAACTCCTTATTGACGTGTTTTTCTAGGTTGGATATGCTGTTGTATCTCTTATTTTTATTTGCGCTTGCGTGGTCAGTTTGTACACGAGATTCTAAACTGATCATGATTCTTATCATGTGTGGGCTAAACAGGGATTTATCACGGGCGCCGTGTCTAATGTGATCCTTGCCGAGAAGCTAGGATTCGGAAAAGTACGCCCATATAGACTGTACGTTTCATGTGACGATCCTGACTTCTTGTAAGGTGATGGTACTAGGTACTGCTCGCTGACATCGGGGGCCGCATGATTCTCAATTTCTCGCACTGCAGGCTCCCTATGTCAAGTCTTGGCATACTGTATCGAGTCTACGGGGCCCCCCTTTCCCGTGTTTGTATTTGCGTATTTCATTAACGGAATTGGAATAGCTCTACAGGCAGGTAAATTCGTTTATCATCATTCATCTTTACTAACTCGTGAACAGAATGCAAATTCAGTCGGCTATGTTGCATGTCTCAAGGAAAATGCAGAAGCGAAGATGGGCGTTTTCATGGCAGGTATGCATCAGCCATTTTTATGCAGGTCATTCACCTCGCTCACTCTCGAATCATGTAGTATATGGTAAATTGACCAGCAATTCCTTTTCGTAAAGTCAATGTTCACAACTCATAGGGGCCGGAGCACTCTCATCTCCTTTGGTTGCCACCCAGTTTTCACACCTACCTCATTGGAATCTACATTTCTTGACATCCCTTGGAATTGCGATCACCAATACAATCGCCTTGATCATAGTCTTCCGGCTGAAGCCCCAGGCAGGTAAGGACAATGTGCATGACACGTTTTTATTTGATTTCTGATATCAGTTACATTCTCCAGAGTGTCTTTCCGAGATAGGCATCGTGCACTCGGATAACAATACAAGCGAGCACAGTCATCTCAGGCAGATATTCGCAAACAAAGATGTCCATCTTCTGGCAGCATTCACTCTACTCTATGTCGGAGTCGAGGTTACTCTTGGCGGTTCGTGACCGTCTACAATGGTTATAATATCTGACGCTCTGAAAAAGGCTGGATTGTTACCTACATTCTTGATGTCAGAGGCGGAGGGCCTTCATCCGGTTATGTTTCTAGTGGTTTCTTCGGCGGTATGCAACAGCGCGCGTTGGTAGACTCTGACTTATCCTCCTATTCTCTAGGTCTCATGGTCGGTCGAGTGGCTTTGCTATGGTTGAATGAAAAGGTAGATTGCTCGAATGAAGCTGAATGAACATTTTGGCTGATTTGGGACCCAATAGATCGGAGAACGCTTGGCCTTGTTCATCTATGCCGTTCTGGCTATCATGTTAGTGATGGAAGCGTGCTTACTCTATCATCACTGATACATCCATTGTTGGTAGTTTCGAGTTCATCGTATGGTTCCTCCCGTCTTTGATAGGAGATGCAATCATTGTCTGTGTAGTTGGCGTGTTGCTGGGGCCACTGTATCCAATTATGGTGAACCATGCAGGACGCATCCTTCCTCGCCGAATCCTCACTGGTATGCCTCAAACAGTCTAACAATTACTTGCGATTCATAATTTCCGGGGCATAGGTTCCATTGGTTGGATTGCAGGAGTGGGGCAGGCAGGTTCTGCAATGATTCCGTTTATGGTGGGTGCTATCGCGCAAACTGCTGGAATGAAAGTCCTGCAGCCTGTGTATGTATCATAATAACGACACTACGAAGGCATGTCATATCTCACTTTTTTTTTTAGATTGATCGGCATCCTGGGTATTATGACTGGGTTATGGGCCCTGGTGTGCTACGGTTCCAGTTCACGTCGTCCCAATTAAAAGTTTGAATTTGCGTTCTCTTTATGTATTGTACGACTTTGTCAAGTTACTGCATTGTTTTCCAGCAGGCAATATTTATGATATTCATCACGTTCAATTGCACATGATCGCGCGCGCGCGCGTACGTCGTGACCTCGCACCCAGTGACTTGCAAAAATCGTACAAGTCCCATTTCCCGTGAACTCGTACTACCCACTGTCATTGCCACTGTTTATGACGATCTCAATACTGAAAGATATGCCAAACCTTTCTTTCGAATGTTCATGTGCACGTTGTTCACAGCATCCGGATGGATCATCAGGGAAAACCTCCTTCACGAAATCAAGGTAATTTCAGAGAATTCCTCTGAATTCCGCTGAAATAAAAGTAAACGAGATTATTCAACTCCAGTCGAAATTCCTTTGAATTCCTTTGAAATCCTTTGAATTTGCTGATTGATTATCTTGAATTATCTTGAATTCAAACAATGTG
Source organism: Suillus fuscotomentosus (assembly GCF_016647785.1). NCBI lineage: Eukaryota > Fungi > Basidiomycota > Agaricomycetes > Boletales > Suillaceae > Suillus > Suillus fuscotomentosus. The sequence continues at coordinate 791,054 of NW_024539526.1, read as the reverse complement.
AAGACACACGAACATCAAATATATTAGAATTAAACGAGAATATCACAACCGAAAGACGGCAAAAAGATCAGCAGACTCGAAAAAGCACCAGTATGTACAAATGACTCGGAAGGTTGATTAATCTTCACCCATTGCATCAAGATCAAGGTAATCACAAGCGGCGTCCAATGAACCAGCGGGCTCTGAGCTTTCTACTGCACTAATGTTGAATTAGTTAGAGTACACGACGATAACAAATAGCGCGTGAGCAAGACATACCTGACTGCCTTGTAGAGACGCGCCATCAGTACATGGTACTTCTTTCGACTACCGTTAAAGATGCGTGTGAGAGTCGCTTGGTGAGCGTTGTAAACACTGATGTGGAAGGAGGAATTGAATGATTTGACTTGTGCGCCTGAGGGTGGGTTCCCGCTGCTCCAATCCTTCAATATCGAGTAAATCTGCAGAGAACATTATGTAGTGAGCAAACAGAGTAAACATTATCAAGAGCGGCACCTACAAGCGTTGCAATCAAACACACCATAGCAACAGGTAGCTCGGGCTCGTTGTTTCCATCCAAGACCGAGACAAAATCGTCACAGGACTGGACACCAATTGAGTTCTCACCATCGAAAAAAGATAAACGGATGGAGTCAACCATAGACTCGTCACAAAACGGTTGGTCCCCAAGGACCTTACCCTGGGTGGTGGATAAGAATAAGATAAATGAAGAGATAGATAACGAAAAAATGAACAGACCTTGGCGTCGGTTGGGAATTTACAGGAGACTATTTTGGCCACTACAACGAACAAGATCTGGAATGGCCAGATGATAATGACGAAGTTGCAGCGGCGGAGCCTCCTTTGGATTCTGATGGCGAGGAAGAGGATCACAATGCAGAGGTTGAGGTTGAGAATGGGTGGGAACGCCCTGCAGATCCTGTACCGCAGGATATCGACGTTGATGTTTTTGAGGAGTCAGATATGTTGCCACAATCACATGCAGCCGAACGACAAGAAGCGGAGAAAGCCCTTGGTCGCCAGCCCACTATTGAGAAATTTCCGCGGCGCCATGCAGGTGCTCCAATACTTAACTCTGGCACTACCGCTTTCGAGTCTTATAACAATGCTCTGCAAGGCGCAGACAATGTTTGGGCTCCCTTCGCATCTCGCATAGACTACGAGGTTGCAAAGTGGGCAAAACTTCGTGGATCGGGCTCAACTGCTTTTTCAGAGCTGCTTGCAGTCGAAGGGGTGAGTCTTCATTTTCTTGGGTCATGAATGGGCCAACTTTTTAACTACGTTTCTATAGCTTCATGATGCCTTAGGTCTTTCGTATCGAAACACCCGTGAACTCAATCAAATCATTGACCGACACTTACCATGCCGACGACCTCGTTTCAAACGTGAAGAAATCATTGTTGCAGACGAAGCATTTGACGTGTACTCGCGTGACGTCATGGAGTGCGTCAAAGCCCTTTATTCAGATCCGGATTTCTCGCAACACCTCAACTACACTCCCGAACGCCATTATGTCGATGCTGACAAAACAATCCGAATGTATCATGATATGCATACAGGAAAGTGGTGGTGGTCCACGCAGGCGAGTCTTTTGAAAAACGTTCTGATTCATATTGAACTTACCACAATATCATTTAGAAAGAACTCGAAGCAGAGAAACCTGGCGCAACAGTCATACCCATCATCCTTTCCTCCGACAAGACGCAGGTCACCATGTTTAGGAACAAATCTGCCTATCCTGTCTATATGACAATAGGCAACATTCCGAAGGAGATCCGTCGAAAGCCATCTCGACGGGCGTGGATTCTCCTGGCCTATCTACCAACCTCAAAACTCGAACATATCACAAACAAGGCTGCGAGGCGCCGAACGGCCACAAATTTATTTCATGCTTGTGTGCGTCACATTCTGGAGCCTCTGAGAGTCCCCGGCAAGGATGGTGTTGCTATGGCTAGTGGGGATGGAGTTGTGCGTCGAGGACATCCGATTGTCGCATGTTATTCCGCCGATTACCCGGAACAGTTGTTGACAACTGGGATAAAATCTGGAGAATGCCCAAAATGCGATGTCCCGCATGAGGAGTTGGGAAGTCCTGATGTTCCTGTCAAGCTGCGAGACCTCGAGGCAATTGTCGCTGCATTGTCGCTCGTTGATGAGGACTATGACTTGTGGAGACAAGCATGCCAGGAGCGCGGCATTAAGCCCATCTACAAACCATTCTGGCTGGATCTCCCGCATGCTAATATATTCCAATCCATCACGCCGGACGTGTTACATCAACTCTACCAGGGTATTGTGAAGCACCTCATCGAGTGGATCAAGGAGGCATATAGCGAAGCCGAAATTGATGCTCGTTGTCGTAGACTTCCCCCAAACCATAATATCCGATTGTTTCTCAAGGGTATCAGTAATCTCTCGCGTGTTAGTGGAACGGAGCACAATCAAATCTGTCGCTTCCTGCTCGGCATTGTCATTGGCATACGGTTGCCTGGAAATCTCAACAATGCTCGCCTTACTCGTGCTGTTCGTGCCATCCTTGATTTCCTGTACCTTGCGCAATACCCTTGTCATACGGACGAAACACTGGCACTTCTCGATGATGCCTTAACACGCTTTCACGACAATAAGGACATCTTCCTTGATCTTGGAATCCGCTCGAATTTCAACCTTCCGAAGCTTCACGGCTTCCGTCACTATGTACATATGATAAAAACGTATGGTACAACTGACAACTACAACACCGAGTACACAGAACGTTTACACATCGACCTCACGAAGGATGCCTATAGGGCTACCAACCATAAAGACGAGTACACTCAAATGACACTCTGGCTCGAAAGACGGGAGAAGATTCTATGGCACGACAACTTTGTCCAATGGCGTCTCGTTGGTGATATTGCCCCGCAAGAAATCATACCTCCAGACATGGATTATCGTCGCGCAATCAAGATGACTAAACACCCGACCATCAAGCGTGTCCAGTTGGACCGCATTGTGCGGGAGTATGGCGCCACATTTTTCACTGAAGCTTTGGCTCGTTACGTCGTCGGGAGAAATCAACCTGGTTTGTCTGCAGCACAACTCGAACGCGAGGCCGCTCACATCATTATTCCCTTTGATACTGTGGCTACGTTCCACAGGATCAAATTCAACTCAATCAATGCTCGGGGGATCCAGGACTCGAGTGTCACCGTGGATTCTGTCCATTGTCAACCATCACAAGAGGACAAGCGAGGGCATATGATCCCCGCGCGTTTTGACACAGTTTTGGTCAACGAAGGGGACGGCGGGACAACAGGCGTGGATGGTGCGTTTTGTATGGTGCATTGAACATGTTAGTCACTAATCTCACTCGATCACTGAAGGTTACCGTGTTGCGCAAGTCCGTGTCGTCTTTACGCTAACAAATCAAGCTTCGAATGTGTTATTCCGCGCTGGACCTGCACAACCACCCACCCACCTTGCCTATGTGGAATGGTTCACTCCATTCCAGCAACCGGAATCACACCATGGGTTGTACAAAGTTGCCCGCTTGATTCGTCATGGAGAACGTCTGGCAAGCATCATTGAGATATCAGATATCTGTAGGAGCATTCATCTTATACCTAATTTCGGCGTAGCGGCACCTCGTGAGTGGACGAGTAGCACTGTTCTGGAGTGCTGTTCCACCTTCTTTGTAAACCCCTTCAGTGACCGACATGCTTATTTAACACTTGTCTGAGCATTACAATGAAATTTGTTGAAATACCTTTGAATACAAATAATTTACCGAATTCTCAGTATTTTCATGCGAGTTTGTGAAATTACCTTGATTTTGTGAAGGAGGTTTTCCCTGATGATTCACGTATCAAACACAGCAAGTCATTTCAAAACATATAAAAAAATGGCCTCATGTATCACAGACTTCAACGCCCAACTCGGACACAGTGACGAGCTCTAATCCGACTGCGACTGGGCAAACAATACCAGGCTGGTTGACGAGCCGAATGAGGTAGTTTATGTCGTCTTGCAAAGTGAAGGGTTTGTGGACGGCCAGTAGCTCCATAGTTGTGTTGACCAACATCTGTTTCTTGCCAGAGTTTGCGAACACGCCAAAATGTACTTTCGGAGAAGCCGACACAATCAAGAATCTGTTCGAGAGACAGCATGTTGTGCTCATAAAGGTTGATAGCAGCGTATTTCACGTCGCGACTGATTTTGCAGATGCGTGTCTGGGACTTTTTCTTTCTTTAATTTTCCTTATTCATTCAACTCACTCGTTACCTTGCGAAGCCAGCCTCAGCAAGGTCAGTTTCACATGGACGATTTTCTGTGATTTCCAACTAATCTAAGAAGTAAAGTACGACGGTTTTCGGAAACGTTCGCGCGCTCGCGTGGCTTTCGCGTATTTCGCGTATTTCGCTTACCTCGCTTAAACCTGTTTTTGGAAATCTCGCGTGGTTTTCATGTATATTTCGAGCGGCGACTCAAACAACGTCACCCATTGGGAATGTTGCGCAACAACATTGGTAACTGTATGTGTACATGGCATTAAATAATGTGTTTGAGCAGGGGGACAACAGGATTTGAGTGTTTTGCCTACTGCAATTATTAGTAGTGACTGTATATGTACATAAATGGAACAACATATGATACAATTACAGACAGGGAGATAACAAATGTGGTGACAGGAGATAAGATTCAAATAAAAAAAGGAGACAAAGACAATGTAGACTCAAAAACCAGAGAATGTGATGACAGGAAAATGGGGAAATGGGAGAACAGGAGACAGGAGATGGGAGACTGAGAGAACAGAGACGGGAGATGGGAGATGGGAGATGGGAGACGGGAGACGGGAGACGGGAGACGGGAGACGGGAGACGGGAGACGGGAGACGGGAGACGGGAGACGGGAGACGGGAGACGGGAGACGGGAGACGGGAGACGGGAGACGGGAGACGGGAGACGGGAGACGGGAGACGGGAGACGGGAGACGGGAGACGGGAGACGGGAGACGGGAGACGGGAGACGGGAGACGGGAGACGGGAGACGGGAGACGGGAGACGGGAGACGGGAGACGGGAGACGGGAGACGGGAGACGGGAGACGGGAGACGGGAGACGGGAGATGGGAGACGGGAGACGGGAGACGGGAGACAGGAGACAGGAGTAGGAAGCAGGGAGTAGGGAGTAGGGAGTAGGGATTAGCATGGGTATACCCCATGGTAACATTTTTTCCAATCACATATATTACCATTTGAAGGCACATGTACAACTTCAAAATTTTATACTGATCCATCACTCCTATGGTAATCAATTTGGAGGTATATTCCCAGGGGTACAGGGGTCTTCAGATCCAAACCCCTACCCCTACCCTCAAGGGTTTCCCATACCCCTGCTGATCCCTAGATGGGAAGCAGGGAAAAATGGGAAAATAAATACATTCAATGATACTGTTACATATTTTGTATTTTTATATTGGTCAAAATCCTGCTCAAAGAACATAGCACTGACTGATTGTATGTAGTACTATGTACTTTTATGTGGTGTGATAGATTGTACTTTGAGTTTTTTTGAAAAGCTGCTCATAAATATATTTCAAAATCATTCAAAATGCACAATTTATTAGGATGCAGCCTGAGGCCAGGAAGCCAAAGGAGGGCGTAGCCCTCCTTGGCTTCCTGTGACGAAGGAACAACACTCATTTTTCTCCCCTGAAGGAGCGCGTAGCGCTCCTTCGATTTGTGCCGAAGGCACAACAGGCGTGAGCTCGTCTAAGAAGTAAAGTACAACGGTTTCGCTAGCTCGCGTGGCTTTCGCTAAAGGCCACATGGGAGCGCTTAGCTCGCTTAAACCTCTTTTTGGAAACTCGCGTGGTTTTCTCGCGTGAATGTGTGAAAATGAATTCTAAATTGAGATTTCAAAATGCAAAAAATCTACGGAGTCCAAAACGCGATATAGTGGACAGTAATCCTCACGCTTACTGCGCCGCGTGTACAACAGGGTCAAACAACTCACTTTTCCTACCATGGGGGAAAGGCATCGAGCATAACAAAAGCAATAATAGAAATTTGGTTACACAATTTGGTTACACAAATTTTGGTTACATTGGTTACACAATTTGGTGACACAAATCATTACACAACTTGGCTGCTGCTTTTGAATAGAATTCTCGAGTTAAATTGCCCTCCCCTGCAGCCAAGTGTAATAAAGTGCAAAAAACACTTTTTGTGGGTGTCATTTCTTATCAACAATGATAAAAAAATTTGACTTATTAATGAGTTTAGGCAACTCAAAATTTTGCACTTGCTAAACAACTGTTTGAATAACATAACAAAGATGGCTCAAAATTTTCCTATTCAGTGAGTCACCAACTATAATATTGCTATACATGATGCTAATAATATTTGCACATATGCCATTTAGAAACGAACAGATAACCCCAGAGCGTGATCGTCAGTCACAACGAGAACGCGATAGACTCAATCGGCTTCAAATGACTTCTCCGGCCAGGCGTAATCGTCGCCATGCTGCTCATGACAATCAGAACGTACCTCTGCCTGCTATACAACAACCGAATTTCATGCCAGCCGATGAGCCACAAGCATTCCTGGATCGCACCATTCTTTCTGCAAAGAACACTGATGTGGATGAAATCAATGCCACTATCCTCGAATCATTCCCTGGAGAAAAAGCAGTCTTCACCAGTGCGGACTCAGTCACGGAGAGAGAATACGATTACATTCCCCCAGAGTTCCTTCATACCCTCGCCCCATCAGGCTTCCCTTTGCACACATTGGAGGTCAAAGCAGGTGTTCCTCTAATGCTTTTGCGCAATTTGAACCCCTTGCAGGGACTCTATAATGGAACTCGCATGATACTCCTGTCTTGGACCACCCGTGTCCTTAGGTGCCGTGTTCTTAGGGGTGGAGACGATGAAGATCAGCAGGTCGATGAGAACACAGTCCTAATCCCTCGCATCACTATGGAATCCAGCTCTGAAGAGAACCCAATCCCCCTCAAGCGTCGCCAGTTTCCTGTTCGTCTTGCATTCGCTATGACAATCAACAAGGCGCAAGGTCAAAGCGTCAAGTGGGTTGGCCTTAATTTACGGACTCCTGTATTCAGCCATGGACAACTCTATGTGGCTTTATCTCGCTGCACCCACCCAGACAGGGTGTTTGCTATCTTTCCGGAGCATGAAGAAGGCTCAAATACAACCAATGTAGTATATACAGAAGTGCTTAGAGGACTCACAGATCGTATCAACGATTGATGTACTTATATATATAGAACTGACTGATCTTATGTACTATGTACTTTTAGTTTTCTTGAAATGCTGCTCATAAATGTACCTCTTTTTGAAATCCACTATCAAGGCGTGATCTTATTCAAAATGCACGATTTATTAGGATGCAGCCTGAGGCCAGGAAGCCAAAGGAGGGCGTAGCCCTCCTTGGCTTCCTGTGACGAAGGAACAACACTCATTTTCCTCCCCTGAAGGAGCGCGTAGCGCTCCTTCGATTTGTGCCGAAGGCACAACGGGCGTGAGCTCGTAGTAAGTGACGCAATAGATACCATAGACCGTGATTACATAAATGACATAAGAACACGTGCGAATTGACGTACTAGTACTGAACTCAATGTTCATACTATAGTGTGCACTGTATTGCCAGTAATCCATCCTCCCTATTCTGGTATCCTGACTACTAGTGACGTGGTTGCAGGAGCACCCTACACTGGTCGTGTCTACATCACACCTCCAGATAGGCCAACGCCCACCTTCAAGTATCTCTTGCACCACACCCACGCCACCCGTAGCCACTCACTTGCATAAGGATAAGATTGAGGCGAGGGTACGTCCATACTACTGCAGCCTATGGGAGATCTTCTGTGAATACTGAGCATAATCTACAGGAAAACCTGGTGATAACTACAGAAAAGTCTGTAACTTCCGGCACAATTCCAGCAGTGACTATATATGTGGCAGAGAATGTTGCAATATTTTGACACTTCTCCCACATTCTATCGTGTCTATAATCCGCGCGTTTATGCTTTATATCGTCATGTGGTATCATGCTCCTTGAGCTGAACAATTCGCTTTTCAAGCCTACCATGTCACGGTCACGACTGGGTTCGCGTTTCTAGTTTTCTGGCCCGACGTTGTCGTGAACGGTTCATAATTAACAGGCCAAAACCGTCAAGTTAAGGTCAATTATAGAGCCACATCAGTGAAGTGGTCTGACTTGGAACTGACTTTGGATACGAGGAGCACCGATCAAAGGTCGAAATTACATGGTCGTTATTTTTGATCATGTACAGGAGCGGACCATTTGTCCGACACTCCAATTGACCTGGTCTCATAAGAAGTTATATAGTGTACGCAGAGGGAGTCTTATCCTTTCCCTCCCATTTTCTCTTCGCGAAATGTCCCTTTCACCAGTCACGATTGACCCCGTTTTTACCTCAGACAAGGCGAATCTCGCCCCTGGGGCCACATCGATATGCCGAGTATCGCCTGAGCCGTCGTGCAAGCTTGGTCTTACGGAGAGCGTCACGGTAGATGCGATCGAGCTTTCCCCCGTGACTCCAGTAAACAAGCAGAACTATGACTCGGAAAATCCATCAGTACTTTCAGCCAGGTACGAAACACAAAGAACGCGGGAGAAAATTCAATTTGTGACATTGTGTTGGTTTAACTATCTGGGGGGCTGGAATGATGGATCGAATGGCCCCCTGTTGCCAAGGATTCAAAAAGTTTATGGGGTACGTTTGTCTTTTGTCTTTTGTACCGCAACTGCTTATTGACGTGTTTTTCTAGGTTGGATATGCTGTTGTATCTCTTATTTTTATTTGCGCTTGCGTGGTCAGTACTTCAGTTTGTACACGAGACTCTAAACTGATCATGATTCTTATCATGCGTGGGCTAAACAGGGATATATCACGGGCGCCGTGTCTAATGTGATTCTTACCGAGAAGCTAGGATTCGGAAAAGTACGCCCGTATAGACTATACATTTCATGTGACGATCCTAACTTCTTGTAAGGTGGATGGTACTAGGTACTGCTCGCTGACATCGGGGGCCGCATGATTCTCAATTTCTCGCACTGCAGGCTCCCTATGTCAAGTCTTGGCATACTGTATCGAGTCTACGGGGCCCCCCTTTCCCGTGTTTGTATTTGCGTATTTCATTAACGGAATTGGATTAGCTGTACAGGCAGGTAAATTTGTTTACCATCATTCATCTTTACTAACTCGTGAACAGAATGCAAATGCAGTCGGCTATGTTGCATGCCTCAAAGAAAATGCAGAAGCGAAGATAGGCGTTTTCGCGGCAGGTATGCATCATTTTTATGCAGGTCATTCGCCTCGCTCACTCTCAAATCATGTAGTATATGGTAAATTGACCAGCAATTCCTTTTCGTAAAGTCAATGTTCACAACTCATAGGGGCCGGTGCACTCTCATCTCCTTTGGTTGCCACCCAATTTTCACACTTACCTCATTGGAATTTACATTTCTTGACATCTCTTGGAATTGCGATCATCAATACAATCGCCTTGATCATAGTCTTCCGGCTGAAGCCCCAGGCAGGTAAGGACAATGCGCATGACACGTTTCTACTTGATTGCTGATATCAGCCATGTACATTCTTCAGAGTGTCTTTCCGAGATAGGCATCGTGGACTCGGATAACAGTACAAGCGAGCACAGTCATCTCAGGCAGATATTCGCGAACAAAGATGTCCATCTTCTGGCAGCATTCACTCTACTCTATGTCGGAGTCGAGGTTACTCTTGGCGGTTCGTGACCGTCTACAATAGTCGTAATATCTGACGCTCTGAAAAAGGCTGGATTGTTACCTACATCATTGATGTCAGAGGCGGAGGGCCGTCATCTGGTTATGTTTCCAGTGGTTTCTTCGGCGGTATGCAACAGCGCGCGTTGGTAGACTTTGACTTATCCTCCTATTCTCTAGGTCTCATGGTCGGTCGAGTGGCCTTGCTATGGTTGAATAAAAAGGTAGATTGCACGAATGAAGTTGAATGAGCATCTTGGCTGATTTGGGACCCAATAGATCGGAGAACGCTTGGTCTTGTTCATCTATACCGTTCTAATTATCATGTTAGTGATGGAAGCGTGCGTACTCTATCATCACTGATACATCCATTGTTGATAGTTTCGAGTTCATCGTATGGTTCGTCCCGTCTTTGATAGGAGATGCAATCGTTGTCTGTGTAATTGGCATGTTGCTGGGGCCAATGTATCCAATTATAGTGACCCATGCACGACGCATCCTTCCTCGCCGAATCCTCACTGGTATGTCTCAAACAGTTTAACAATTACTCGTGATCATAATTTCCGGGACATAGGTTCCATTGGTTGGATTTCAGGAGTGGGGCAGGCAGGTTCTGCAATGGTTCCGTTTATGGTGGGTGCCATCGCGCAAACTGCTGGAATGAAAGTCCTGCAGCCTGTGTACGTATCATAATAACGACACTAAGAAGGCATGTCATATCTCACATTATTTTTTTAGATTGATCGGCATACTGGGTATTATGACTGGGTTATGGGCCCTGGTGTGCTATGGTTCCAGTTCATGTCGTCCCGATTGAAGGTTTGAATTTGCGTCCAGGTTGTACATATCTAGAGATTTCATGGTGGCGTGATCAATTTGAATGATAAAGTTCAATAGGGATTGGTACAAGGCTGCCGTGTACCCGGACCGGTGTAAATAGAAGTATGTGTACTCGTGGTCTAAGAAGTTAACTTCGGAGTACCATGCATCCTGTGGTTTGGTGGTGTCATTACCGTGTTCCTGTTCTAGTATTACTAAGTCCCACGTCTAATCTTCAGTCAAAAAGTTCAAGTGCTCACCGAACCCGATAGCAGGGGTGATCTGTTTGTTGTTGAGGGTGATGAGATGGGATGGTCATCCTCATGATATTTCATAAATATTGTAGGGGATGCTCCGACCACGGCGCAAAATCCAGAAAATGAGAAACTCCCCAGCCACGCGGCAGGACACGCCTTGATAGGCCCATCAGCCGGCACGATCATGAAGAAATATCTTCAACTAGATTGTGGCGTGAATCTGATTAGAAAGTAAAAATATCATGAACAACACTGTCGTTCGCGCACTGCATAGAATACCGTTTCTTTCTCGAAATCATGCTGCGGTACTAGATTAGAAAAGGATACCATCATTGATACCATCCATTTTCTCCATATCTTCCACTACCGGTATTACGGCAGCTGTATGTTCGGCCATCTAAACGAGCATGATAAACAGTGGATCTCTTGTCCCTTGCAGCATCGACGTCACGGTTGAACAACTTGCTAAAAATTCTTCGTGGCATTGTCACTGGATGAAGTAGTAATGCACTCACGCAGTGTCTTACTTAATGAGTCGCGCAAGTTGGAAGCCGACGAGCGAGAAACAGCTTAGCCGTGGCGCAGGCTCCTTCCCAACTCTGCTTCGAGTGTAAAGGGGCGGACTGCGAGGGAGCGTGGACTAGACTCGTATCTGAGTAGTCGTGACTGTCGTGTTGAGTAGTCGTGTTATGGTTAGAGTTGTAGTAGTAAGTTACTATGACTGTACGGCATTTACCTTGGTCACCGGTTTGATGCTGGGATTGAATTTTACACTCGAGTTAGCATTAGTCACACATAGTAGTACTTCGGTGATCATCATGATATATTGGCCCTCGCAGACCGGAAGCAGCGATGGGAAAGAGCTCGAGTTTTGCGACAACGTGCTTCTGGCATTGCACTAATATTAGTAGTAAGTTTTACACTTGTTTACATACTGACTTACAAACTCGTTATCAACAATCAGTTGCTAGTTTGACGCTCACCCGCATGATCAAGCCTCCAGACCTGTGCGGGCCCCACGGCTTGTAATTCTTCACTCGTAGCTCTTCTCAGGCAATGTAATATCCTTTAGAGGAATATTGAAACAGAGTCCTATATCAGTCTTCCTCGGATGCTTACTCGAACGCACTTCAAATTTCGTTTCCCAGTCATAACCTTGGATCCAAGAGCATTCATAGGCCGTGGTTCACATATACGACTCCAAAACTCATCATGCAGACGACGACAATCAGTGAAGGTCATACGGATTTACACCATCTCACAATTGACCCTCAGCACAATCTTAAAGAAAGTGACAAACACAATGAAGGAGTTGAAACGCGAGTGGGGTCGTCTGCAAGTGATTCAGGAGCAGCGTCTGTCTCTGACATGAAAGCCCAAACGAAACGTCAGCGGCTGCGCGCACGGGTGCAATTTGCGACAGTTTGTGGGTCTATGTACCTAGCTGGATGGAATGACGGGACGACTGGTCCATTGCTCCCCCGGATACAGAAAGTGTATGACGTAGGTTGTTTCAAACACCTGCAATTCTCTCTTAAGTTTACCTCCTATCGTCTTGACAGTTGAATTTCACTATCGTATCCTTGATATTCGTGTTCGCATGCGTTGTAAGATTTCACTGCAGCCTGCCAGATTCACCGATAAATCTGAGTTACTCGACAGGGCTTCCTATCTGGAGCATTTGCAAACCTATATCTGAATGGCAGATTCGGTTTCGGGAAAGTCAGTTCGTCTTCGATGATTTTCTTTTACGATCTCTGAGGTACACTCCGTGGTCTAGGTGATTGTATTAGGTGAGGGCGGATCATTGAAAGCAGAGACCATAATCGCCTTATGATTGTTCAGGATCTGCGTGTCAAGTGATAGCGTACGCCATAGAGGCGGGTGCCTTGCCATTTCCTGCATTCGTGCTAGGCTACGCCATCAATGGCTTTGGAATGGCTCTACAGGTAAGTTACACCAATGCAATGGATTCTACGGTTCCTGATGGACTTGAAATTAGGACGCACAATCGAATGGTTATGTGGCCAGTCTCAAGGATAATCCCGAGGTGAAAATGGGGATCCTCCATGCAGTAAGTGTGTCATTTTGTCTGTGAACTCTCAATTCATCTTGCCATTCAAAGGTATACGGTACGTTACACCTATTTCGTGGGGATGCAACGTGACAGATGTTCCTACTTTCACATTTCAGGTGCTGGCGCTTTGTCGTCCCCTTTGGTAGCAACGCAATTTGCCCAGCTTCCGCATTGGTCATTTCACTACCTGTGCAGCCTTGGTGTTGCGTTCATAAACATAGTATCGTTGATTGTAGTCTTTGGGCTTAAAACACAGGATGGTATGATAAGCACTCATTATTGAGAAGACAGCTAAGCATTTCACAGAGTGCCTCGCTCAGATTGGACAACCACCAGGAGAAAAGGGAACAAGCTGAGAAGAGCCAGTTCAGCCAGATATTGCGGCTCAGAGAAGTGCACCTCCTCGCCTTCTTCATTTTAATATATGTAGGAGTGGAGGTCACTATGGGTGGTAAGTATACCATTCAAGTGGAGAAAATGCTCACTCAGAATATCACTCTAGGGTGGATGGTGACGTACATAATCGACGTGCGCGGAGGAGGTTCTAGCTCGGGATATATATCATCAGGGTTTTTTGGAGGTAAGCTTTTCCGGGTATGCTAGGGATTCGAGTTTCACTTGTAAATAGGTCTCATGATTGGCCGTGTCGGTCTTTTGTGGGTGAACAAAAAGGCAAGTCTTTATCCCCTTCATAGCATGCAACATATATCTCAAAGATCACAGGTTGGGGAACGTCGTGTTTTGTTCATTTATGCTATCCTCGCAATTGGGCTGGAACTAGTAGTATGGCTGGTACCTTCGCTCATTGGTGCAGGCGTTGCGATCTCCATAATTGGAGTGATTTTGGGGCCGATGTATCCCATCGCTATGAATCACACAGTACGAATTCTCCCTGAGTGGCTCGTCACAGGTAATGTTGTGTTTAGTAGTACAAGTATGGTCAACTGAAACCTGAATGTAGGGTCGATTGGCTGGATAGCAGGCTTCGGACAAGCAGGTTCTGCACTCTTACCATTCTTAACCGGTGCCATTGCATCGGAGGCGGGAATAAAGAGTTTACAGCCATTGTGAGTGTTCTTTATAGTAGTACCTGTGCTTAATAAACTGATCGTCGGTGGCACAAAAGTCTCGTTTCAATGATGGCGTTCATGACTGTCTTATGGGTTTTAGTGCCGAGAACTGCTAGGAGAACTGAATGATAGATTCTCCGTTAGCTATAAAGGTTGACATTTGGCAATAGATTCATCTAATGACCTCATTGTGGACCCCTTGCCGGGGTGTCAGTGAATTCTTTCACCCATTTGCCCAGACTCCAACCATTCGGTTATCCTTCATCCTAGTACAGCCACCTTTGTCTTAGATAATCGAGTTGTGTAGTAATCACGTGACATTATGATTGGATGTGACCAATTACATTTCACAATCAATTCGAAGTCACAGAGACATCAAGTCGACTGCTGAGTCATTCATATGCTAATGAGATATTCCTCTGTCCTACTCAAGGCTTCCCATTTGATCAGCCAAATAGAGTCAATCATCATCCGGGAATCGGCAAGAACTTGACAAGTCGTCTCAACCATCATGATCCAAAATTCAATTCGTTGGCTCGTGTCATTTAAGCTCCACTCTGTCACGCAAGAAATGATTCTACAGCTTTCAGCATTGCGCCAGTGATCTACCCATGTGAATGGGGACATTAGTGCTTGGTCACGACCATTATGGCTCAAAATTCATTCCGTTGGTTCGTGTCACATCTTTCATCCATAGACCAGTGCACACATAAACCAGTGCATCGAGGGTAAAACAACTTCAAGTTGGCTGGTTGACTTGAAAATTCATCTTTCCTTCACAAGGTTAAGTCAACCCTCCCCTACCAGATTTACGAAAACTATTGTAACTTTTAACTATATATACATAGCCGCTAATCATGACATTCTAGTCTGTTCACCGGACTGCCAGTTCAGTGATGACCACGTCATTTCTTGCAGTTGGTCAGCCTCCCGTGTCTTGCGCTCGAATCTTTTAGACCCTTCCATCAACTCATCGGCAGGAACAACATCCACACCGTGCTCAGGACAGGTATGTTTTCGATGAACACCATATGTCAATTTTTTATTGTTTGTCAGTAGGAACAAATACCAGGTCAAGCCGCCACCCTCGACCTACTGCCGGCCATTGCCGCTTGGCAATTCACTGGCAGAATGCCGCCATTTCTGGCAACACTTAGCTGCGCATTGGGTTATGGGTTGGACCACGGGTTGACACGTACCACTGCGATAATGCTCTAACCGGGTGGGTACGGGTACGCCTCTGAAAATTTTGGTACCTGGATGCAGGTATGAACCGGGTCGACCCATGTCACGCCCTATGAAAAGGAAGATCGAAACGTCCTTTATCAGTTTCTCTGTTCCTTCCTCGAACACACTCAACCTTCAACTTTCGTTTCCGAGCCATAACCTCGGATCCAAAAACATCCTTAGGCCGTGGTTCACATATTCGTTTTCAGAAATCATTATGCAGATGACGACGATCAGTGAAGGTACGGTTTCGCACCATCCCACAATTGGCCCTCATCACAAATTTAAAGAGAGTGAAAAACACAATGAAATGCAAGTGGGGTCCTCTGCAAGTGATTCAAGAGCAGCCTCTGTCTTTGACCTGAAAGCCCAAACGAAGCCTCAGCGGCTGCGCGCGCGAGTGCAATTTGCAACAGTTTGTGGGGCGATGTATCTAGCTGGATGGAATGATGGGACGACTGGTCCATTGCTCCCCCGGATACAGAAAGTGTATGACGTAGGTTGTTTCAAACACCCGCAGCTCTTTTTTACCTCCTATCGCCTTGACAGCTGAATTTTGCTGTTGTATCCCTGATATTCGTGTTTGCATGTGTTGTAAGATTTCATTGCAGGCTACAAATTCGCCGATGAGTCTGAATTATTCGGTAGGGCTTCCTATCTGGAGCGTTTGCAAACCTTTATCTAGACGAGAGATTCGGTTTTGGGAAGGTGAGTTTATCTTCGATGATTTTTTTGCGATCTCTGAGGCACGCTTCGTGGACTAGGTGATCGTGATAGGTGAAGGCGGATTATTGAAAGCAAAGGTCACAATCACCTTATCATTGCTCAGGATCTGTGTGTCAAGTTATAGCGTACGCCATAGAGGCGGCTGCTTTGCCATTTCCTGCATTCGTGCTGGGCTACGTCATCAATGGGTTTGGAATGGCTCTACAGGTAAGTTACATAAGTGCAATAGATTCTACGGACCTGATGGACCCGAACTCAGGACGCACAATCGAATGGTTTTGTAGCCAGTCTCAAGGATAACCCCGAGGTGAAAATGGGGATCCTCCATGCGGTAAGTGTCATCTTATCCGTGAATTCTCAATTTATTTTACTGTTTGAAAGGTATACGGTACGTCATATCTCTTCCATGGGGATGCAACGTAACGGATGTTCCTATTTTCACTTTTCAGGCGGTGGCGCTTTGTCATCCCCTTTGGTAGCAACGCAATTTGCCCAGCTTCCGCATTGGTCATTTCACTACCTGTGCAGCCTTGGTGTTGCGTTCATAAACACTGTACTGTTGATTGCAGTCTTTGGGCTGAAAACACAGGATGGTATGATAAGCACTCATTATTGAGAAGACAGCTAAGCATTTCACAGAGTGCCTCGCTCAGATTGGACAACCACCAGGGGAAAAGGGAACAAGTGAGAAGAGCCAGTTTAGCCAGATATTGCGGCTCAGAGCAGTGCACCTCCTCGCCTTCTTCATTTTGACATTGGTAGGAGTGGAGGTCACTGTAGGTGGTAAGTATACAATTGAAGTGGAGAAGATGCTCACTCAGAATACGACTCTAGGGTGGATGGTGACGTACATAATCGACGTGCGCGGAGGAGGTCCAAGTTCGGGATATATATCATCAGGGTTTTGGGGAGGTAAGCTTTCCTGGGTATGCTACGGACTCGACTGTTTATTTTTCAACTAGGTCTCATGGTTGGCCGTGTCACTCTTCTGTGGGTAAACAAAAAGGCAAGTTCCTGTCCTGTTTACGGCATGCAACATAGATACTCAAGATCACAGGTTGGGGAACGGCGTGTTTTGTTCATTTACGCCATCCTCGCAATTGGGCTACAACTAGTAGTATGGCTGGTGCCTTCGCTCATCGGTGGTGGTGTTGCGGTCTCCCTAATTGGGGTAATTTTGGGGCCGATGTATCCCATCGCTATGAATCACACAGTACGAATCCTCCCCGAGTGGCTCATCACAGGTAAATTCGTGTTTAGTAGCACAAGCATGGTCAACTGAAACCTGAATGTAGGGTCGATTGGTTGGATAGCAGGCTTCGGGCAGGCAGGTTCTGCGCTCTTGCCATTCTTAACTGGTGCCATTGCATCGAAGACCGGAATCAAGAGTTTACAGCCATTGTGAGTGTTCCGTATAGTTGCGTATGTGCTCAATAAACTGATCATTGGTGGCACAAAAGTCTCGTTTCGATGATGGCGTTCCTGACCGTTTTATGGGCGTTAGTGCCGACAACTGCTAGGAGAACTGAATGATAGATTCTCCGTTAGCTATAAAGGTTGACATTTGGCAATAGATTCATCTAATGACCTCATTGTGGACCCCTTGCCGGGGTGTCAGTGAATTCTTTCACATCTCGAAAGAGCTCAGAGCTGTCAGTCAGATGTCAAGAATGTAACACGCACAACGAAACAGTTCCCCATTCCCTATTTATTTATCCCGCATTCTGGCCCCAATGGACGATAAACAAGGATTCCAAAAAAAAAGATGAGTGTAGCGATGATCGGATCAGAAACTTCGAAGTCGACTGCAATCTCAACTTCTAACGGGCTTTCTTCTTGAGTTACACTATGTTGTGGCAGCCGCGCCAGCATACCCGTCGTCGAAATTCGTGTGCTTTCCTATTTTTCATTGCCCTTACAGGAGGCGATAGCAGTTCTAGCCACACGGAAGCCACTGATGAAACGACAATCGCTGCACAGGCAACTTAGTAGAAGTTACCTAGTTTCTCGTATCTCATAGATGTGCCGCCATTCTCATCCTGTCGTACGGCTCTCCCTGATCCAGCCGCATCGGTGGGACAAAATGGCGTAGTCGAGAAGGAGGGCATTTCTTGGACCCTACATCGTACTTGCAGCTTCATACTATGTTCCCTTGTGCCTCTGATGAGTGTGACCTCCAAATGGACCCTCAGTTTCTTTGCATCGTGTGCATGGGAATCCAAATTCGCAATGATTTCCTCGTGCTGGAATAAGCGCGCAAACAAGGTAAATACAAATGCATGTGCATGGCAAAATTACCTTCGCCAACCCAGGGTTAGTTAACCAATACATGATGAGTATAGCGATTGATAAGGAAGGCATGGAAATACTAGAAGTTTGAAGTCGACTGCACTCAAACACACGACAACAATCTCAACTCTTTACGGTCTTTCTTCTTGAGCTACTCCGTGTCGCAGTGGCCGCGCCAGTACCCGTCGTTGAATTTCGCGTGCTTTTCCTAGTTTTGGTCGCCTTCACAGAAGGCGGTGACGGTTCTGGCGACATGGAAAGCACTGATGAAGTCGTGGACAACCTGGACGATCGGCGCGCAGGCGTCTTTTCGTCCTTCACAGGTTTGACTTTGATTGAGGTGCTCGTTCGGGTTTGACGAGCCGTACGTGGCGGCGGCAGGGGAGTGATATCATCTTCGTCCCGGTCTTCATCATCATTGAGTAAAGAGCCAGGTATGGTCTGTGCGAGAGCAGGGCCCTTTATATTATCTTTCCAGGAACTAACGGGTTTGCGTCGAGGACTAGGTGAACGCGCGCGAGGCTGAGGCCGACGGGCACCGCGATGTCGCGGAACAGCGCTTTTGAGAGGGGAACAAGCATCACTTTCGTCCTCATCCTCATCATAAAATGCGCCTGGAGGTGCACGTTTCTTGGGTTCCATCTGCTTAGACGCGGGTGCACGAGTGCGTTGTTCAGGTGAGCTCTTGTTACCAAACACGGAGAAGCCGAGCTCAGGCTCATCATCCATGTCATCCGGCATGCTACTGACGTCGCCATCTTCATGGATGATGAAGGCATTATCGTCGTCAGATTCCATGGTGATGTTGTCTGCCCTGTGAGAATGAGGCCGTGTGGGCACGTCTTCTGTGGGAAGTGCACGGCTCGTTCCAGTCGATACTGGCGGAGGTTTGTAGAATGCATTCGGTGCCTGTTTGGCACTACCAGTTTTCTCAAACAGTGATGTAGTTGGCGCGTTGGATGCGTAGGCAGTCTTTGATAAGGCAGTGCTATGCGCGAATTTGATCCCAGATTGGCCCACGAGGGGTACAGGCGGCGCAGCAACAGGTTTGCGCAATGGAAGCTGACCAAATGGTGATACAGCGGGTGGCTTTTGGGGTGGCGAGGGTAGGAAACTCCCTGAAATGGACCCAGCGAGTGATAGTTTTGGCTCAAACCGACCAGAACTAGAGAAACTGGTATGTCTGTCAGGGATTCGGGGTGTAAGACTGTTCGGTCTACTAGGGGAAGCCCCATTCAAAGAACTTGCGGATGGAATCTCCTCCCATGACATGCTGAGATCACCTAGAGGTGCTCTAGGTTTCGGGGGCGCGGTTTTCGCTGCCTGAGGAGTCGGGGCAGGAGGTAACGTACTTGGCTGGTTAAGCAAACCCTCCGCCATTGTTCTTTCCACATATGTCATATTCCCCAAGATGTCATCCATTATCTTCTTTCTCTCTCGCCCGGCTTTCACACCCTCTGCACCAGCAGACCCTACGGTAGAAAACTGGCGGTCTAGTTGGATGGCTGCCAAATATTCTCCACTTTGGACAAGTCGGACGCAGACAAGGTCTTGCACGATGGCAATAGAAGCGGCTGAGATGTCATGCGGTGGCTTAAGAGCATATGCATGGAGCAGAGACTGTTCCGGAGGGGATAGAGGGAATGCTACGAGCTGTGCCAACGGTCCAGAGCGTGGCTTGGCTTTTAAAAACACAATATTAACAAGGTCACAAGGAACATTGGTCGGTTTACGCACGCGAAAGACACCACTCTAAGAGCTTATTGAGTAGACGCGTACGCGTGTCAGAGGAATCAGGAAAAGTACGTTGAAACTGCCACGCATCCCAAAGACTTGAGTTAGCCAGTGCAAGCGCGTACATATCAATGTCGTCAGGTTCCATGAGCGGAGGCTTGGCGGTCCGAACGTATTTCACGATGAGTGGGGACGGATCCTCGGACAATGAAAGCGCCTGCATAATTTTGGAGGCGTAGTCCCTGTTTAGTCTCGCATCTGAAAGTATTGAAACTGCTTTCTAAACCACTCGTCATAAGGTTCAAAGAAGCTCTGATACCAGATACGACGACATACCTCAACGTGGATGCCAGTGTCCAGATGCCAATATGCATCTGCAAGGGACACAAACTGTGGTGGGATACACCTCTCGTCCGCATAAGTAGCCTCTCGTCCGTCTTGAAACCACTTCAGGAGGATATATACCAGACAATCTTTCTTCAAGCTGTCATAACTCGAGCCATTGATGACATCTAGTAGCCTACGGAGCGAATGTAGGTCTGTAGGCGGATAAAGCATGTCTGGTTGACGAATGCCACCGCGTATGAGCAGAACGTCAAAAATTAGGACATCGGCCATCTGCGCGCGTCGGGATTCTATTTCTGCAGATCTGGTGGTGTTCCAAGGAAATTGATGTGGCGTCCCGAAAAGCAGGAGCCAGTTTTGGACCACATTGTTATCATCCTGAGGAAGTACAAGTCAGTTCAAACGAGGCTACGCATCGCGCTTAAGGATGATACTCACGACGTCCATGCTACTTGTGATGAACACGCCCAACCACTTCATCACGCCTTTCAACAAAGCATTGCTGATGTAATCAATTACGATAAACAGAAAATTAACCCCTGAAATGAGCCTGGCTGCATTTGTGATTTGACACTACAAATACTAGGGTTCGGTGTTGCCGAATCTGACCTTGCTTGCCTGCATGGTCTCGGATTTTTCTCAAGTTGTCATCACCTACTGCAGCTATGATCTCTTTCATTGTTAATTTATCCAGGGCAGAATTGAGCTGTTGCAACATGGTTCAAAAACTGTAAACTGCATCTTAATGTCATGACATACAGCCACATTCAACATTTATTGATATTTATTATTGTTTATTATTGGCAGTTAGTCTGTCAGATTTTGTCAGATGGCATATGACCTTGCAAGCAAGGTGACTGTATCATTTCGACCTTAGGTTCGTGGGAATTTTGGCACTGCATTACCTAATGGTTCTGTGACAGGTTCGTCTCTCAAGGACAGCTGTGACAAACTTACAATAGGTTCATAGGTTCATAAGGTTCATATTCAGTAGGATAATATATGTAAGAAGATTGTATCCTTCAACCATATGAGAGCTGTTGCAGCGTATGGCTGGGCTTTGCGACCAAAATTGATTACGAGCGATGGTGGAGAAAACTTTTTCATGGCGTTTCTCGGCCTTGTCGAAACAGAAACATGAACCCACGCGGCAGAGGAAGATCATATAGTGTACGAGAACCTGTCCTGGAAATGAGTATCAGCGTCTAATGAGCCAGATAAGTAGTAAACATACCACGCATTATGAAGTCTGACAAACCCACGTAGATACAGTCCGTGCACGATAAGTGATGATTTAATGGTGGGGAGGAGCGCATGTGTATAAAACCACCCGTGGTCTTGTCTATTTTCTGGAAGAGTCTCAAGGAATGGGATGAGACCCAGCAGAATTCTGGGATGGTCTTTCTGGATGGGGAACTTGACGTCGAGGGCAGTAAATCATATCCGCAACCGGGCTTGGTAGAGCGTGCGCTGAAGGCTGGATGGAGGACAGTGAAGAGAACGCGCCAGTCCCAAAAGAACAGAGCGCTCATGGATGAGCCGTGTGACCAAACAACCCGTTGAATAACATAGCACTAAAAAAAACATAAAAGAGAAATGTACCGAATCTCTCCATTGCAACTATGGGGCTTGCAAGACCACGGTCAGGTCTATGAAGAGCAAACCGCGCACAGTCAGCGCACCTTATGAGGCCTGAGAAGCTAGGAAGAGATCCGAAACATAAAGTCAACACCAACGATCCCTCCGTCGCAACTACAGGGCTTGCAAGACCATGGTCAGGTCTATAGAAAGCAAACCATGCACGGTCAGCGCACATTTTCAGCCTGAGAAGCTAGGACGGGATCGCAGAGTGAGAAAAGGACTCAACACACTGACATCTTATATATTTTTGCCAACCGTTCGATCCGCTCAGCGCGGCAGTAGTTTTAGAAAAGAAGGTAGAATTAACGCGGTAAATGGCATTTTTCGCCCCAGGACGAAAAATGATGGCATGGAACGTAAGCATGATGACAGGAAATTGTACGCAGGAAATGCCGTTTTTACGATTGTGTATGATTCACAGAATTAAAGGGTAGGCATATGACCTTGCAAGCAAGGTGATTTAGGAAAAAAAAGATCAATATCATGGGCTTGATAAAATTTAAGACGGAGCAAGGTCACAAGTTCGCACCGCAAACCCCTAGTATCAAAGCTATATTACTAAAAATGTATATCACAATTGCAGATCACATGACAAAGGAATAAAAAGTTAGACTAAGATGGTGATTTCTCCCAACCCTATAATATTGACAGACCCATGATATCTACTTGTGATATACTAGCATACTGTTGTGTTACATATTGTCAAGTGTGTCTATTCATATATAGGCAGCCTCTTACTGCAGGGTCCATAATTACTGACTATATGCCAGGGTCAGATATTATATTATAAGCTATAGCACAATGCTGGTCTTCCACAAAAGACACCTAGCTTTAAATAGTTAGCTTAGGATGGGAGGATCTGCAATCACCAGCTCTGTGTCAGGGCCAGATATGATATTGTAAGCTACAGCACAATACTGGTCTTTCACAAAAGATGTCTGGCTTTAAATAGTTAGCTTCCAATGGGAGGATCTACAATCACCGGCTATGTGTCAGGGTCAGATATGATATTGTAAGCTACAGCACAATGCTGGTTTTCCACAAAGGGTGTCTAGCTTTAAATAGTTAGCTTCCAATGGGAGGATCTGCAATCACTGACTGTGTGTCAGGTTATGACATTTAGCTGAAATACCACAACATGATGCTAAGCTTTGAGCAAACAGGTCTATGATTATATAGCTAGCTTCTGATGGAAGGATATGCAATTGCTGGCGGTGTGCTATGGTATAATAATACATTGTAAGCTATAGCATGTGTTACGACTTGGATAGGTCGAGCCTCCCGATGCCGAATGGCAGGTCTCTAAGCATTCATGCGAAGATGGAGGGATGATGTTCTGGCCTTGAATGGAGCCTAAGGGATCCTCTGACAAGCTTGTTAAGTGCAGCGGCTCATCAAGCTGTAGGGCTAACGGATATACGGCTAAGGTAGTGTTGGCTAGCCTTAGAAGTGCGGTCAAGACAGAGGGATTTAGGAGTCACTCTGAGAGGATGTTCTGAGGTATAACCAAGTAGATCAAAGTAAAGAATACAATGATATCTGTCTAAGCTATATAGGCATATGCTATAAGGTTCAGTAGGAGCCTGTATCATGAATCTATCTGAGTCAGAGATAAGACGAGGTGAGGCAAGCCTTGCTTATCTGATAAGGTGCATGAGGCGCCTCTTCTATCAAGATACGTACATGAGGTGCTCTGGCCTAAAGGTCCATCAACACATGGTGCAACATGCGTTGGTCTAGTTCTACATGAGGTGTACAGCCATCATGATGGGATTGGGAGGCCTTTCTAGGCCATAGTGAAGTCATAGCAGTTCCGGACTGCTGTCAGTCAGGACCTAGGCAAGGTCCAGCAATGTTATTGTAACATTACCCCATTACTACGGTTGAAGTCACCGGCTTCAACAATCTTCGTTCTTCTCCTCTCCAAGAGTGGAGGGTGCGGGTGTCATGGTGCAGGAGTGAGGGGTCGGTGAACGTGGTAGTGGGTTCTGAGCAATGAGTGCTTCAAGGACGATGTGGTTCTTCTCCCAGTCTATGAGAGTCTCAAAGAACTTCTCGTCATCAATAAACTCTTGGAGTTGGATCTCTCCGTTGAGTCGAGGGCAATGGACCGATAGGTGGTCCGGTCCAAGTTCACTACAGACACAGCAAACATAATCTGGACATTTTCTGAAGGTGTGTCCATATCCTCCGCATCGAAGGCAGATGCAGGTGTGGTCAACCGTGGCTTTCTTTCTCTTAAGTGTGCGCACAGGTCTATCGATCTTTTCTCCTACTCTCTTGGTGGCGAGCGCAATGGTATCGGTGAAGTTGTCTGGGAGTAGGTGAAGTGCCATAGCGCGAATTGTCTTCTGGAGTTGCAGCACCGCTAGTGCTCTGCTTGCTGCATCCGGGTCTTCACGACTTACTACATTCTAAAGTAGTTTCGTGGTGCGGATGATGTTAACCACAAGCGACGTGGTGGCGGTGGTTCTAACATCAGTATTTCCGAGGATGGTGTCGATCTCAAGGAAATGGTCAGGGGAGAGTATGGCGGTTTCAGCGAGTGCGCCTTTCTCTAGGTGGTCAAGGATCTTGGGGTAACCCAAGTCCTTTAGGGATACAATGGCGGAATTTTTGTCAAAGGAGGTCGTCATGATGATGGGAGTTTCTGAGGAGAGGTGGTCATAGGAGGGTGTCTTATATGTTCCTCTGGATATCTCCAAGCTCCATTTGACTTATCTTTTGTTTGGTATCTTCTTTTGCCAAGGTTCAACCTTATCAAGGCATGTGTGGCCTCGTGTCTGGGCAAAGGGGATAGTCACCATGCCAGTTCATTCTTCCAGAATATCTTGTTTTAGAGTTCAAGATCTGGGGTGGGTGCATTCCTCAGATGTCTTTTGTTTTAACATTAGACTCTGGGTCGGTGTTCTAGAGGGTTCCACAGGCTTATGTCAGTTAAGAGGAGTTTCTGTAGAGTTCATCTCATGATAGTTTCAAGTCGTTCTGGACAGTCAGGGGGAAGGTAAGGAATCCGGGCTTATGTTGGTTAGGAGGAGTTTCCAGGGTTCAGTCCTCGTCTTCGTCGGCTTCTTTATCTTTTTGTTGAATATATCAGATGTCGAAGTACTGTTTCCAAGTGTAGGTGCTGAGAGGGTGCTCAGGGTTGTCTAGCAGGCCTGAGACTAAAATTTCGTTAGCGAATATACATGTAAGGAGGAAGATGCACATACTATGCAAGACAATTGGCAATGGCTTGTCCAAACTTTGGCTGGTTCCCTTCTACAGCATACTGGGTCCCATATGTTGGGTCATTTTCGAATACATGTCTGGCAATTACAAGGTAGATATCAGCTTTACTCGCCTGAAGGACGATCAGTGCTGATCACTGAGCTGTGATTTTTTTTTTGTTATTGGAGAAAAGTACGTGACAGTTGGCTGGATGTGTGGCGAGCCAGGATACGAGGATTGTAGTGCTGTCAAAATCGGTGGTGTCCCACCTGATCTTGGCAGGGACAAAGCTGGTGTCGTTCTCATGGGTTATAGGCCAATCTTCAGGGCCTGTGATGTTGTTGTTGTCCAGATTGGTTGCAGATTGATGTTGGGGGGGATCTGGATGGTCGGTACCTCCTCATCCTCATCCCCTCCCACGAGTCACAGTAGCACCCCTCACTCTCCCCCTAGCCCTAGCCCTCTCCCTGCTACACGAAGATTCCAAAGGTTGTGGTGGTTGTGGCAGCAGTGGCAGTGGTGGTGGTGGTAGTTCACTCATATTTAGACCAGCAGATATTTTGGAAAGCTGCTTGAGGCGTGCTGAATGCCTTACAGTGGGTGAACATATTGGGGGCATCATGCGTGTGCAGCATAAAGTTTCAATTTCAGACTCCGATACCTGCTGCTGGAGTTCCGAAAATTTTCCATGTTTGTTGATGCTTTCAAAAAAGTTTCAAGGAAGTTTCAAAATCAGCTTTGAATCCCATTAATAAAGCATCAATTAGTCTTGACCTTTGATTCTACCTGTTTTGTGCTAAGGGGGTTGATCATTGTAATTCTGCACCATTCTTTTTGGATCATAGTTGGTACAAGGCACTGTTGTTGAAGGGAAACTTGAGCAATAGTCCTATATATATTCTTTTGGTCATTGCCATACTGTCGGGCTGACCATTGTTTTTTTGTTTTTTTTTTCTGTCAAGTCCATAGATTAAATTGACCATCATATTTACTGATTTTGCAGAAGTACCTTTAGCTGAACATACTTTGGGAAGTATACAATAAGCCACCCATGAACAACCACATTATCAGTCATTGGTATTTATCTGAATCACTGACCATGGAGATATTTGTATTTATAGGTGTTTATCTATAGATAATCTATCTAAGAAGACATCATGCCCTGAGACGTTGTAAAGATACAACAATGCTTGATACTATATGAAGTAAGTGTCAGCAATATAAAAATGTTGTAGTGGTCTTGCACAGCCTAGTCTGCTATACTTGCTAGACAAGTGTGTTCGACCTGAGGGGTTTGCTATTGGAATAAGTCTATAGTTAGTCATTTGATAAATTGTCAAAAGTCTGAGCACGAAAAACAGAATCTGAAGGTATAATTATGAGTCCGATGCCAAAGCATCGGCTGATGTTTTTGGGTTTAGCAGGTCAGCGGGTTTCGGGTGTGGGTTTGTCGGGTTTGTCGGGTTTGTCGGGTTTGTCGGGTTTGCGTCGGGTTTGTGAAATGATTGTCGGGTATAGCAAGCAATATGTGGAATATTGATAAGGACAGGTGTTTCGGATAGAAAGTGCGGTAATATTCACAATGTCAACTAAGAACTACGAAATATTGGGTTTGACCACAAAGCGTCAGGAAACGGCTCCCTACTACTTGGATGATGAATATGCTATGTGGAAACCAATATATATATAAGTATGTAGAAATCCGGAACCCTATAGGCGAAAGTAGTGGCCGAAGAATGTCGGGTCCAATGTAGAGACTCATGCATCTCATGGTCTGAAATGACAGTTTTCACTAGGGAGTACATATGTAGCATGAACTTGTAGCATCACTCTGTGCGCTTTTTTTTCTTTTTTTTTTGAATCCAATTTATGTCCTTTGCAGAGTTGTACTCTATGTAGGACACTACTTTCTAATCTAAGGGACCCCCAGTGTCCCTATTTGTGTCCCCGAGTGCGTAAATGCCCTGACGTAGGGTGTACCCCCGTCAGTCCGCCATTCCCACCGGCCGTTTTAGATGTGCCACTCTGGTGGGGGGAGATTTATAGATGCTCTTCGTGCTAATGTACTATCATGACATAATCTAAACACATACTCGGTCGTGCGAGGTGATCTAGTACAGGAGTCAGGTGGGCATTTGTATAGGGATTTGGTTAGTCTTGGGGCTGATCTGACTGTCCTGGGTCCGTATGTCTTGTGCTGCTGTGAACACTTGATTCCGTGTAGGCGAGTGGGTGAGTGAGCTGAGAGTGTTGTACAGGGTGTTTGTACATGATGGTGAGAGACGCGTTGATGTTTACAGGTTGGATCTACAAATATGTGCTGTATCAGGCTGTTGGCTCGCGAGGTAACGGGATCACACCTATCGTGTTTTTGAATCTTCCAGTGGTGTTGATGTAGCGCACTAGATGCGGTGTTGCGGCTGGGTCTGAGAGGAGGAATGAGATAGAGGTGGCTTCGCGGCCTAAGGCTGTGATCATTGCGTGACGTTCATGGCGATATTGGGGGCAGTCTAGGAGGAGGTGGGGGATGGTTTTGTCGGTTCCCAGGCAGTGGGGGCAGTGAGGTGAGCGTTCCTTTCCTATGCGATGCAGGTACTTATGAAGGGGGATATGTTGCGTGCGTAGTGCTATGTACAGGCTGGTGAGTCGTTTAGGGAAGGTTGACGTTAACTTAATGAAAGCGCGTTGCAGGATCTTGGTGTCAATATGGTTGATGTATTCATATCTGGGCGATTTGTGCCAAAGTCTCACCCAGCGGGCGTGAGTGGCTTTGTGATGGGCTTCCTTAAGTGCTGATATGCTGAGTGGGAGTGTGCCATATCTTAGATATTCTGGGAGGGATTCCTGTGGGCTGTTGTTGCAGTGTCCTTCTGCGGCCTTCTTCGTGCATTTGTCTACTTCCTCATTGCCATGAATGTCCGCATGGCCTGGTATCCAGTGGAGGGTGATGTCAAAACCTTCATGTGTCTTTGCTAAATGGTTCAGTCTGTTACAGAAGCGGTCAATCAAATATGAGCCTGGTTTCAAGTAGAAGTTCTCACCAGATTGGATTACCACTTGGTTGTCCATGAAGATTGAGATGGGGAAGGAGATGTTTTCTTCGGTAGCTATGAGTTCTGCTGCAAGTGTTAGTCCAACTGCTTCTGCCTCGAACACAGTATGTTCGTCTTTGATACCTATATGAAATAGAAGTTTACGTGGGCAATGGCCAGCTCTGAACAAAATGGCTGCTGCACCTATCTTATCATCGTGTCCTGACCTGTCCATGTATACTTGGATACTGTCGTTGTTTGCTGCATGGTCTTCTATTGCTTGAGTCTTGGAGGAGGCAATCCATACCTTGTGCTTGTTGGAGGAGGTTGGGGATTTGCGATCGGGGATTAGGGTCTCAATTTCTTGTGGATCGATGCGGAATTGGCATGTGAGGCGGTGAAGCAATGAGCGGTGCGATTGCACGTAATGTTTGGCTGCTCAGCGGATTGGGATATACAGAGGATTGGAGTTGGGGTGAGTGGCTATACGTACAATTGCTCTGTGGCATATGTTCTGTAGGAGAAGGGATATAGGGAGTAAGTTAGCATGCACTTCTAATACATCAGTGGCTGTAGTCCGTAAGGCTCCGGTTATTGTGATTGCTGCAATGCATTGAACGCGAGAGAGTTTTCTTGCTACCTTGATTGATCCGCGTTGCAGTTGATCCATGCCATTGCGATACGTTGGTGTGATCCATAGGTCCGCCGCGTAGAGCATCTTGGGTATGGTGACTGCCATGTAGAGTTGGCGCATGAGTCATAGGGGAAGGCCTTTGGCTGTTGAGGACAGCCTGCGTAGCTGAAATACGTAGGTTGTCCCCTTGGCTACCGCATGGTCGATCTGTGCGTTCCCACGTAACTCTTGGTCTATGATTACCCCAAGGAATCTGTGGGTGGGAGTCGGACAAATAGTTATGCCTCGGATGTGTAGGTCAGGACATGTGCGCTGATGGTTCATCGAAAAGTCTATTAAAGCAAATTTATTAGTTTCGAAATTAGAGTTGTGAGTATGGGACCAGTCATATCCTCCCCCCGGCCGTTCGAGCATATCCGCTAACATTTGGTGAGTGTCTTGAAATGAGTTACCGATGGCAATGAATGCCATATCATCCACAAATGCCAGAGTGAGCTCTTTGAGCATTTCGCGACTGTTTCGTTCCTTCACTGCTTCAACTAAGTCAGAGCTGTAGATAATATAAAGGATCATAGAGAGAGGATCCCCCTGGCCTATGCCGTTATTGATGGGGATCCAGTCTGAGGTGAACCCGTCAAATCGTAACTGAGTCTGTCGTTGAGTTAGTAAGTGTTCCGTGAATTCAACTACTTCTCTTGGTATGCATTGCATACGCATATTGTGAATTAGTCTACTGGTGACCGCGTTGGGAAACACTCCCTCGATGTCTAGGAATAAGGCGGATACTACCTTGTGTGATCTCCAGGCATTTTTGACCGTTTCTTCGAGTAGATGTAGAGAGTCCATTGTTGAGCGTCCTGGTCTGCTGCCGAAATGGGTGTGCAGGAGTAGATGGTGATGTTCCAGCATGAAGGTTAGACGCTCAGCTACTACTGCGGTGAGAAGTTTCCCTAAGGTATTCAGTAAGGTGATAGGGCGAAACACTTTAGGAATTGAATAATTAGGTTTTCCTGGCTTCCGGAGGACTACTGTGGTGAAATGTTTCCATGGTTCATAGAATGTTTGGTATGTGAAGGCCGCATTGAAGAGGTGTGTCAGGTATGGTGCTAGAGTGTTAGTACAGCATTTATATACTATGTTACATATACCGTCCGGTCCGGGTGCCTTGTAGCCATTGAGCTTGCTGATGGCGCGAGTGACTTCATATTGAGAGAATGGGGTGTGTGGAGATATTGGGTCAGGGTAGATAATGTCTGGGGGGATCAAATTGTCAGCTGGGGGTGGCGGAAAGAATGACTCAGCTAGTACAGTGCTCTTCTCCTGGTTGGTGGAAGCTTCGAGGGGGGTGCCGTCGGGTCTTCATATGGTGAGAGTAGGGATCCTGGTTTTCCCGCCGTCAGAGGATTCTGAGGAAACATATTTGTTAGTGGTCCAGATATCATTACCTTCTATGTTTTCCAGCCACTCAATCCAGTGTTGACATTTGGTGGTTTCAATCTGTTCAGTGTATTGATTCTTGAGTGTCTTGAGCAACGCGTGACATTCGTGATCCAGCAATCCTCGCAAATGGTATGCTAGCCGGCGGGCATCTGTCACTTGACGACGAAGTTTGGAGAGGTCTTTCATCCACCAGCATTTGGAGTGTGGACATGGTTTGGAGATGGGAACCTTGGCCTCCATGGTGTCCGTGATGGCATTGGTGAGTCTGCGTGCTGCTTGCTGAAATTCTTCCTCAGACATGAGAGGTGCCGGGGGGAATTGTTCGAGTGAGTCGCGTAAGTGTTTGTTGAATTTCTCCCAATCGACTTCCCTCCAGTTCCTTTTGGGATCGGCATTGGTCCTTGGCGTGTTCAGTTCTAGGGTGAGGAGGATGGGTACGTGGTCCATGCGAGGACCTCGTTGCCCTGGGTCCGTGTCGCAGGATACCACTGTTTCCACGATTAACTCCGTACCCAGTACATTATCTGGTCTAATCCAGTTGCCGGAGTTTAAGGCTTGGAGGGTAGGTATGCCACAAGGGAGCAGTTGGACCATGCCATAGTTGGCGATTAAGTCGATGAGTGGGCTGGCTGCAGCGTAATTGAACAGGTGACGGTTGCAGGTTTCCTCCCATAACGGGTGGTGTCGGTTAAAATCTCCCATCCATAGCATATGATCGTTTTCAGTAGGGCGTATTGTTGCGATGTTGGTTTCTAGAAAGGAGTCCAGAGCCGTTAGTGTGTCCTGGTTGTTACAATCATTATATACGTTGAAGATGGTACAGAGTCCGTTTTGGCTTGAGAGTTGAAGGACGACGACGTCCGATGAGGGAAAAGGTATCTGTTTCCATGTGTTAGTATTGATTGATGTATTTACAAGCATTAACACGTGAGAGCGCTGTTGGGGATTAGTGCAATGTTTAGATGGGTATAGGACATGCCAGCGGTGGTTGGCATTCGTGTTATGGAGGAAATTTATGTAGGGTTCTTGGATTAGTATTAGGTCCCAGTCTTTGGCGGTGGCTGAGTTGTTGAGGAGCGAAGCTTGAGAGACCATTGATGTGTTGAGATTTTGTTGCCAAATACATAGTCTGTTGTTCTGGAGGTTGGCGTGTTCAGGCATGAGGTGGGGAGCTAGGGGGGATGCTATCAGTAGAGTTGCGAGTAGGAGGATAGAAAGGGGAGGCAGAGGCAATTAGTTTATGGATTTCATTATCTTGGGGACGTTGAGGTGAACTTTTGCGGGGAGTTGAGCGGGGAAAAGTGATGGTGGTTTGATAATATTGGCTTGGGGCAGGCTCCTGGGAATGGCATAGAGACGGCGAAGGTGGAGTAGGCATTTTTGAGGGACGAGGGGGGTGGGCTATGTGGGTCCATGCATGTTCTGATGGGAAGTAGGGCATGCAGTTTTCCGGAAACCTCTCATCTATTTCTTTGCGGCGTTTGACGAATTCAGGGCAAGATCTACTCCAACTGGCGTGGCTTTGGTTGCGACAGTTGACACAGCAATTAGTTCGGTATGCATTGCAGTTGGTCGTGCGGTGTTGTTTGCCGCATGTGCCGCATACGTCCTGGGGGGAGGAGCAATTCTTAGCTATGTGATTGAATTTCTGGCACTTAGTGCAGCAAAGTGGCTCTTTCTTGTCTTTCCACACGTTAACCCTTTCACTTTCGACACATAATCCCTCCTGAATGATGTTGTTGGCGACGTGAATGTCCAAGACTTGTAAGAGCGCAAATGCTTTACATTGGCCTGCGGATCATTTCTGCGGGGGTTTTATCCAGCGGATTGAGGTGAGAGTTGCGTCTGGAAGATAGTTATCTTGTTTGATGTCCCTGAGAAAGCCGTCTCTGTCGATCTGCATGATGGTAGGTAAGTATTCTAGGACTAGGGTGTAAAGATGTTGGCGGAACGATACTGAGGTGTCTAGTTGACTTTCAATCGCAGCTTTACCATTGGGGGAGTTGAACCAAGAGGCTAGTGTTTCGTTTTCTAGTTCTACTATGATGCCCCCATTGCATAATGTGGAGACTGAGCGAATAGTGCTGGGCAGGGTTGAGTCATTTCATACTGCTGTGAGGGCGTTCTTGAGTTTATTGGTGATGTCCTGGTTGGACATGTTCTGTGGGAATAACTGTTCGCCTGGCCTTGGGTCCAGCAGGACTTGTTGAGCTCGAATTGCCGCTCTACTGATTGCTTGGTCTACCATTGGTGGGAGTTGTGCCAATACCACCGAACTGTAAGTGGGATGTGAAGCTTGCTGGATCTCAGGTGGGTTTTTTGATATCTGTGAATGAAGTAAGTCAATTTTCTCCTGCGTAGCGTCTAATGAAGGGGTTAGTATTTGCAAGGCTTTCTGATATGTCTCTACTGAGTCGTAGAGTGCATCCGCTGCTTCCTCGATCCGATCTGCTGCTGTCTTGACATTGTCCTCTTTTTTGGTTCTTTCTCTGCCGATTGAGGTGTGTAATCTTGTCAAGTCTTCGATGGTGGTATTGAGGGTTTGTGAAGCATCATGGATGAGTGCTACTTGGGGAGATATTGCCGCTACCACGTGGTCTACTAATTTGGCTGTGAGGTTGTCAGTGATTTGTTTTGTGGCCAGTTCAGCGATTTCGCTTGCAGTGTGCTCTTTCATTATGAATGCTACAGCATGTATAGCCGAGGTGACGTGAACCAGCGTAGTGCTGGACATTTGGGTGACTTGGAAGAGAGCCAAGATTAGGTGGGGTAGCATAAATGGTTCTCCCACATGACAGAGTAGTTTCGACTCCAGGAATGCTTTGCCAGTTGCCGAGTCCTTAACCTTGTTTGGCAGTGCTTCTATAGTTTCCTGGGAGGTATTAGTCCTCGTCGTTCTATGGGTGTTTGGGCCATAGGTCGGAGAGGTTGTATGAGATGATGTTGTGGAGTTAGCACCGACACTGACACTTCTATGAGGGCCAGTCATGGATGATGATATCTAGAGTTAGTAGTATTTGAAATAAGATCTAAATGAAAATGATCCGCTCGGGGCGGGAGAGCACCTGTTGGCGCTGTTGAGTGCGGTGTTGACAAAGTTTTTTGGGGTCCTTGTCAGGGTGCCACTTGGTTTGGGTCCAAGAGGCGATACTCTGTGCACTACCCGCAGCTATCCCTATATGAGGCGCAGCTATCCCACGCAATGCGCGCCATGCACACACCCTTCCCGCGCTTTGCGATGTATATGCGCGCGCGCGCATTCCCACGCTTGAGCGCCCTATAGCGCCAGCCATCCAGATGCATCCATCCACTGTCCTCCAAGTTCTCTAGTGCATATATTTCCGTTTCTCTCATTTGTATATTGTTCCATCTTATTTTTATCATGGACCCTTACTTATATATATCTTTACATACCTTACTCGGTAGTGCTTTGGCTCCGCATTACAGCACTTAGGCGCGCTATATAAGCGCCAGCAGTACATACTACTCCTGACTTTTTTACCTTACTGAACTTCACTTTGGCACTCACTTACAAGTAACTACCCACTTACTACTTAGTAGAACATAGTTGAAATCTATTTGTCTATACTTTGCATCTCTCTTCTCTTGTCTTACATCATATCATCACTTAAGCTTACTCTTTCTCATTTCAGCATACACGCACACACTTTCCCGCGCTTTGCGCAGCACACGCACACATTCCCACGCCTTTGTGCCTTGCACGCACCTGCGCGCTTTCTCGCACCTCGCATTGGCCGACCGGTAGCACTTACCTCAAGATCTTTGCTGCACTCGCTTCCCCTATAGGGTCGAATGCACTTGCCATCTCAAGTAAAGCAGACTAGGCAACGCACAACCTACAACAATTATAGATACAGTCAGGAGCATTGTTTGCGCCTCGCTGTATTGTTGTTTCTACACTGATGTACATGTAAATAAACACGAGGCGCTGCGGACTATGGGAAAACATGTAATAGTGCTGGCTACAACATGAGTAATGTGTGAAATAATCAACTACGCACCTAGTGGGGCTAGCTGACAAGACAAGACACGGATAAGACAAGTGCACGGGAAAAATGTCGGGTCCGATGCAACTGATGTGTCGGGTCCGCTGGTCAAAGTGTCGGGTTGCATTGGGAAGTGAATATCGAGTGACGAACATTTGACGTAATGCATGAAATGGCTGAATATGAGCCTAGCGCGAGCTCAAGTGCTACAATGTTCTGACTGCATTGTTTGAAGCACATACAATGGTTCATACACATGAATCATTTGGTCAGAGAGTCAACAATATGTCCAACTACCCTGCAGAATTATTTTGCAGTGAAAAAACATAAATGGTGTGTTTGGACCTTGTGATACACATATTGTTTGAGGCTGAATTTTACACATTAGAACATGAGAGTTTGTTGGTGAGTGTAGGAGTGTGAAACTGCATGTGGTACCTACCTTAGTCCTAGTCATGTAGCTGTGATTGTAACTAGTGCACAGGACTTGAGTATTTGACTGTATTGTCCTCAAAATGCCTTGTTTTTGGATGAAAAAGATCAGGATGGAAAGATGAGAACCTGGTTCCTGCATCAAAAAATAATAAACATCAATATTCTCAGAGTTCTAGTTACCTTACTTGCTTACCACCTGCTTTGCTGTATTTCATCGTGTTGTGTTGCATCTACTCATTTGACAAAACTATCCTATAGCGGGCATGATAAATTTCAAACAAATCATGGCTGTTTGCTCATCTTACAGGTTAATTTGAATGATGCCACAGAAGAAATAGATCAATGTAACACTCAAGCTGGCGCTAGGCTCATATTCAGCCATTTCAGCATCATGCCAAATGCCCATTGCACAATACTCACTTCCCAATACAACCCAACACATATCTGCCAAACCCAACACTTTGACTAGTGAACATGACATTTTGGCTGCATCAGACCTGATATTTTCCCATGCACTTGTCCTATCCATGTCTCATCTTGTCGTGCTAGCCCCACTAGGTGTGTAGTTGACTATTTTGCACATTACTCACATTGTAGCCAGCGCTATTACATGTTTTCCCATAGTCCACAGTGCCTTGTGTTTATTTACATGTACATCAGACCCAAATCATCAGCCACTACTTTCGCCTATAGGTTTCAGATTTCTACATACTTACATATATATTAGTTTCCACATAGCATATTCATCATCCAAGTAGTAGGGAGCTGTTTCCCGACACTTTGTGGTCAAACCCAATCATTCATAGTTCTTAGTTGATATTGCAAAATATTACCACTCTTTCTATCTGAAATACCTTGTCATTATCAATAATCTGCATACCGCTCACTTTCCCAATGTCCACTATCAGTATTCCCCATAACATGCTAACCCTGATGTAAAGATACAACAATTTCTGAATACTATATGAAGTAAGTAATCAGCAATATAAAAATATTGTAGTGGTCTTGCACAGCCTAGTCTGCTATACTTGCAGGACAAGTGCATTCGACCCGAGGGGTTAGTTATTGGAATGAGTTTGTAATTAGTGAATCAATAAACTGTCAAAAAGTCCGAGCGCAAGAAACAGAATCTGAAGGTATAATTACAAGTCCGATGCCAAAGTATTGGCTGATGTTTTCGGGTTTAGTGGGTTTAGCAGGTTTTGGGTGCAGGTTTAGCAGGTTAGCGTCGGGTTAGGAAGGGAACATCGGGTATAGCGAGCAGGTATGCAGATTATTAATAATGACAGGTATTTCGGATAGAAAGAGTGGTAATATTTGCAATGTCAACTAAGAACTACGAAATATCGGGTTTGACCACAAAGCGTCAGGAAACGACTCCCTACTACTTGGATGATGAATGTGCTATGTGGAAACCAATATATATATAAGTACATAGAAATCCAGAACCCGATAGGCGAAAGTAGCAGCCAACAATTTTCAGGTCCAATGTACATGTAAATAAACATGAGGTGCTGCAGACTATGGGAAAACATGTCATAGCGCTGGCTACAATGTGAGTAATGTGTGAGATAATCAACTACACACCTAGTGGGGCTAGCAGACAAGATGGGACATGGATAGGACAAGTGCACGGGAAAAACATCAGGTCCAATGTGGCCAATACATCAGGTCCACTAGTCAAAGTGTCAGGTTTGGCAGATATGCATCGGGTTGCATTGGGAAGTGAATATTGTGTGACGGACATTAGATGTGATATGTGAAAAGGCCTAATACGAGCCTAGCGCCAGCTCAAGTGCTACACCAAAACCCACTAGCCTGCTAAACCCGAAAACATTGAACCCAACACTTTGGCATCAGACATCGTAATTATACCTTTGGACATTGTTTCTCGCGCTCAGACTTTTGACAATTTATTGATTGACTAACAATAGACTCATTCCAATAGCTAACCCCTCAGGTCAAACACACTTGTTCTGTAAGTATAGCAGACTAGGCTGTGCAAGACCATAACAATTATACTTTGCTAGACACTCACTTCATGTAGTGTCCAGCAAAAGTTGTTTACCTACACCGAGGAACAAAAAGAGTTCCTCAAAAGTTACTTACCAGAATTTCATACATCTATCATGTCAAAGAAATTAGGTGAAGCCCTAAGAGGGGTGTCGTCCGCTAATGTTTGTGATGTAACTCGAAGGATCCAGTGTAGCGAGTGAGACTGGTAATGTCTAGTCAATAGTGATCACAGGCGTGCATGTCACATGACTCCCAAGATGGATGTCTTCTAAGTCACCAAGCTCAAAGAAAGGACAGTCTTGTCCAAACAATGAGTATCAATCATGTAGACTTAGATGCAAAGAGCATCTAAGAAGGTCATACTAGAGACAAGAGCTGAGAGGCTCTTAAAGGAGGTAGTTTCAAGGGAAGATTGAGTAGATTCAAGTTAGAGAATCTAGTACAGGATGACTGCAAGGCTACCATACTGTAGGTAAGGATAAAGGGGAAACAGAAAAGGTATAGGTATGCTGGCAGCAGAACCGGATTAGTGGTGGATGGTCGAATATAGAAAGAAACTGAGAAACATTGGAACAAGCCAATGGTAAGAATACAATGCACAGTAGGCATGAGTCAAAGAGATAAGAAAGGAAAGCCACATTGGTGGCATAAGTCAGGACAAGTCATAGCCTAAGGGCACTTATGCATGTTGGTGTGAGAGGAGGTAAATAAGGGATAGGAACAGTCCTGAGGATCTGGTCACTGGACAGTTGGTAAAAGAGGACAAGCCGGTGGCAGGTGAGGGTAAGGATGAAGGGAAAATGATAGAGAGGCCATGTGATTGATGTTACTTGTAATAATACCACCAAAATAAAGTGCATACATTTTTTATGTGTATAGTACATGACTCTCAATGGACGAACTAGGGCAATAATAAGAACCAACAAGTCATGGCACTGATGTTACTTATTACCAAGTTACCATGTTGAGGAGTTGGAGAGTGGTGTGCAGTTTGACCAAGCATTCAGTAACTTTGATTCAATGCAAAGCACTTTCCTGAGCTTTGTCAAGGATGCTATTGGTATATGTTTTTATTTGTTGCTCTACTGCCTATGCTCACCAAGTTCACATAGCATTTGAATCAATGTTGCCAGAGGAGGCAGATAATGAAAGTGATTCTGATGTTGAGGGCAATGAAGATAGTTCCTTAAGCTCAGAGGATGATAGTGATGGAGGTGAGCCTAAAAGTTCCTGGGAGGATTCAGACTTCATCAGCAAACTACCAATTTTGTCACAGGTGTCACAAGGTTTTACAAGGTGCCACAAGACACCACAGGTCCTACAAACTTCACAGACACATAATCAAATACCACACCACTTATAGTATCTACTATCCTTAACCTACTATATGTTGTTGTAATTACTGAAAGTATAGTTGAAATATATATTAATCTTTACTGTACAAGATCTATTGACTCTGAATGAAAATTAAATAGGATATATATTCAGTAAACTAGTGTATGATTCTATTGCAACTATCTGAAGCTACTGTAGTCTTATTTATGTAGTAGTAAATAGAATGGTAGTGTTGTAGTGATAATTGACTAGACTGACTTGGTAGAATTTTCGCATTTTGGTCATATAACATTTCTTTGGTATATATTGCTATTATTAATGAGATTTATCGATGGTCTTGTGGCTTAGTGGTTATTATGCTGCACTTCTGATTGCTGAGGTCTTGGGTTCAATTCCTTCTAAATGCAAATTATGATGTGTGAATAATATCACCTGATGTGACATGTGACACAGTCTGGTCACACTTCTTTTGGCCGTTGTGGTCGAAAATCCACAAGCCTACAAGCTTTACAAGAAGTACAAGGTGACCTTGTATGGCTTGTACAAGCCTGTACAGCAGGGACTTAGCTGTGGGCTTGTGAGGCTTGTACAAGCTTGCACAAATGTGTACAAGGCCTCAGTAGTTTGCTGATGTTTATATATGATGCCTTCAGATGATTTTCTTACTGATATGGTATGTGATGCATTGATGATGGCTAATACTTGTGCAACTGATCTGTTTGCTTCAGGACACCTGGACTGATAAGTATTACCTTGCCCATTGAGAATAGGCAACTGCACGGGTAAATCCCTGGGTATCAGAGGCCATACCCGCCCCTGTACCTGGCAAAAACCTGTACCTGCTCTGATGGGAATGAGTTTTTAACAGGTACAACAAGTGCAGACCTGTATGCACACCCGTGCAGGGTTTACCCACAGGTATTATATACAAATAAGAAATTTATTAGATAGTGAAACAATGAAAAAAATACATCTACATCACCAGGTATGAGTGCAAATGAGCACAAAGAATGTGAATGATGAACAAGTGCAAACAAGCATGGACAAGCACGGACAAACAAGTGCAAATGAATAAGCATGAACAAGCACAGATGAATGAACACAAACCAATGAGTGCGAACAAGCATGGATGAACAACAAGCATAAATGAATGAGTACAAACAAGCATGGATGAAGGCAAGTCAAAATCAGAAATGAGTCTAGGTGAGTCCAGGCAAGTGTTACGAACTAGGATAGTTCTTAACAACAAAGGCTCAACAGAGCGTTCACGTTGTTGAGGTCTTGTATAGCTCTTCAAATAAGAAGAGGTTCGTAGACTTAGTCAAAGGAGTGCTTTGACTAAGAGATCGGTTCAGACGTCTTAAGATTGGTGGTCTTAAGCGAAGGAAGATTTCAGGGTAAAACCTAGTAAGATTGAAGTGACGTTTCTAAGTAAAGTACACGTGCTTAAATAGGAAACTATATGCGCACGGACCAAGGCTACAGTGAGATAATAGTACAAAGGTCGAATACGGAAGTAAGACCAAGAAAGGAAAGCTAAGCTGCTAAGAATGTAAGGCATAATGGCAGATACGTGAGAAGTAAAGAAAGTAGAGCGATTGTAACATTACCCCCTTACTAGGGTTGAAGCCACCGGATTCAATCATCCTGGTTAGCGTAGTAGATAGGATCGTCCGAGTAATCTAGGGCATCTGGACCTTCGTCTGGTCCGGCTTTCATGCGTTCTAACTCATAGAGCGCTTCTTCTTCCCTACATTGAGCGGCATACGCGTCATCCAAATCATTCTCCCAGAGTGCGAGGGTTCGGTAGAATCCATCGTCCTTCCAGGTTAAGGAAGTGGGGGATTCCCCAGTGTAGTGCGGGCAGTAGAGCGAAAGATGGCCTGGAGATAATTCTCGACAGACGCGGCAGTAGTATTCGGGACAATGAACTTGCCTATGCCCGAGCGTCTTGCAGTATCTGCAAACGCGATTCTCATTGGGGTTAGAGGAGGTCGCTCGTAAGGGCGATGGACCCGGTTTAGGGCTAAGTGCTTCATCGGCGCTGGTGGCGCGTTTCTTCCCCTTATCAGTACGGGAACGCTGGCCTCGTACTCTCTTTCTGGATGGGGCGGTTCGTCGTATAGGATGGTGGACGGCGACATCTTGTCGCTCTGCCTCCGCGATTAGCTCAGCGGGAGTGGCAGGTTGGGTTCTTCCCAACACTTGTATCGGTATGATCCCATCCGTAAAGGTATGCGAAGATAATGAGTTTGGGATGACGAGCGGGGGATGAATATGGAGTGTAGCCAGTGCGTCGGCTAGATCTTGCACCTCGTAGTGTGAGAGGTACTGATGATTTGGGTCAGCAGCGATTTCTTCGCGGGTGGCGGAAAATGCAGTATAAAGATGAGGAGGATGTTCGATGGTTTCTACGGCGGGAGCGGGGACGGGAATTGCTTGGAGATTTTCTTCTCTTAGGGACGCCATTATGGCTTCCGTTGTCTGCGCAAGATTATTGACCGCAGCCAATAGCTCATTAGGAACGTTAGCGGGAAGAGTAGGTACGGCGTCTTGATAAGAGGGAGGAGGGACTCCATCTGTGGTTGCGGGGTTCGTAGGAGAAGGCGGGCGAGCAACTCCTGCGGTCTGTTCTGCGACAATGTGGATGACTGTTCTAATATCATCCTTAACTTCCTCAGGAATAAGACGCAAAGCAAAGTTGCGTATGCGCCTCTGCATATGCATGAGGCTGTGGCGAACTGTGTTGTCTTCGACGAGGCGGCAGACTCGCTCGATGATTTCAGTGGCTCGGATGATGTTGATGAGGAGGTTAATGGAATGGGCGTTTCTTCCGAAGAGAACTCTGGTGAGTTCAATAGCATGTTGGGGGCAGAGGAGTGCTGCCTCGATGAGGGTGAGGTCTTCAGCTTGGGTGATGAAGGTCTCGTATCGTTCGTCATTGGAATCAAGGGGGGCGGTATCGAAGGTGGAGTGGTATGGGAGCGTGTAGGTGGATGTGGGGAAGGGCATTCTGTTTGTAGGTTTTGTATTTGGGTAAGAATGATGTCGTCGAGGTACTGAGTAACCTCAAAGTGCGTTTCTGGCTTTATAGGCTCTAAGGGTCTCTTCGGCATTTTCCAGATTCTTTTCGGGGATCCACTCGTTGCTAGCCGAAGAATACCCTTTCCATGATACGAGATATCGACGGCGATTTCCGTTTCCTTTATGTGCGAGGATTGCTTCTATTTCATATTCTTCTTCTTCTTCGAGAATATCAGGTGGTGGTTCTAGGAAGTTCGGACCGTGTACGTCATTTTCGCGATAGGAGGATAGTTGCGAAGCGTGGAACGTAGGGTGGATCTTCCATTGCGGCGGTAACTGGAGCGTAAACGTGATAGCGGATAGTACGGCCGTGATAGTGAACGGGCCGTATCTCTTGGGTGCCAGTTTCCGGGATGGGAGCTTTAGTCTCAGATTGGCAGCGGACAGCCATACCTTATCTCCGACTTTCCATGGTTCGTACTTCTGTCCGAAGGATCTTTCCGCCATGCGTTGCATAGCAATGTTATGACAGGAGACGGCTTCTTCTCTTATCTTTTGAAGAATTCTGACTCGTTCCTCAGCAGCGGGAACGTCCGATTCCGGAAGTAAGTGTGGGAGAGCTTTCGGCTCGTATCCCATCATGATAAAGAAAGGGGATGCATCTTTTGCGGAGTGTCTTCTGTGATTGTGAACAAATTCTGCCATAGGGAGATGTTCCACCCATTCAGAAGGATTGTTCTGGCAATACATTCGAAGATACGTCTCGAGTTCCTGGTTTAATCGTTCGGTCTGTCCGTCGGTTTGTGGGTGGTAGGCAGTGGAGGGGGCTAAAGAATAATCTAGGAGTCGTGCAAGTTCGATCGAGAATCTGGATAAGAACTGTGGTCCACGATCGGAGATTACTTTGTCATGGAGACCAAATCTTTTGAAAACGTGTTTTAAAAATAGCTTCGCCACTCCTTCCGAGGTAATTGTTTTATGGCAAGGAGTAATGATCACCCCCTTACTAAGTCCGTGGTCTACCACGACCATGACACTATCAAAGCCAGATGAAATGGGGAGATCAGTAATGAGATCGACAGAGATCTGGGAAAAAGGGCGAGTAGCCATAGTACTGATAGGGTGTAGGGGTGGAGTCACAGGGTGAGTGTCCACCTTCATCTGTTGGCAAGTAGCGCAGCCATCGACGTAATTGCGGATATAAGTGCCCATACCGGGCCACCAGGCTTCCCGCTTGACGAGTTCTTCGGTTTTAAAACGTCCGGGATGTCCTGCAGAAGGGTGATCATGATGCTTCCGGAGTAACTGCGGTCGATGTGCGGGAGGGATATAAGCTCTATTTTTGTAGAACAGAACATCATCAGCGATACGCCAGTCGCTAAGCGATGATTTCATAGGAGGCAAACATAGGCCATTAAGGGCATCTTGCGCGGCAGAGAAGAGGGGGTCGTCAAGGGGTGCGGTGGAAGCAATAGCTGTTCGTAATTCATCATCGATTAGGCGGATAAACATGGAATCAGGAAGGAGGACGGCGTCAGCATTATCTCCCGATCCGTCGCCGTGGTCTGGCCGGCGAGAAAGGGCATCCGGAACTGCTAATTTTGTACCGGGAACGTGATATAACTTTAAGTCGAAAGAAGTGAGGAGTAGTTGCCATCTGGCCTGTCTTCTGGATAGGCGTTCTGCTTTTGCGAAATAGAGGAGGTTCATATGATCAGTAAACACAATAACCGGTTGTGGATGTCCTTCGAGGTAGTGTCGCCAATGGGTGAGGGCGCGGATAATAGCCAACAGCTCGCGATCATGAATGGGGTAATTCCTTTCAGCAGGACTGAACGACTGCGATAGGTATGCACACGGGTGATAGACGCCATTAGTGTCAGTCTGCAGCAATACTCCTCCTGATGCGACAAGAGAAGCATCCGTAGCGATGGCGAATTGATGGTGGGGATCAGGGTTCTGAAGAACAGGGTGTGAAGTGAAGCATTCTTTTAGCTTCTCGAACGTTTGCTGGCACAGGGGCGTCCAAGAGAATGAGACATCCTTCTTCGTTAGGTCGATAAGGGGTCGAGCTATATCCGAGTAGTGGGAAACGAAGGTTCGGTAGAAGTTACAAAAGCCCAAAAAAGATCGAACATCTTTTACTGTTTCAGGGGTGGGCCAGTCCTTGATGCCTGCCGTCTTCCCTTTATCCATTTCTACACTTCCTGGTTTGATAATCATTCCAAGGTATTCCACTTCTTCCGCATCGAACGTGCATTTCTCCGGTTTAACAAATAATTTTTCTTTTCGAAGTTTGTCTAGAATAATGCAGGTTCGTTGTTGGTGTTCGGTGGTTGTTTCGGAGAAGATGAGCATATCGTCCATGTAGATGACGAGCCATCCTTCGTTGAGTTCAGCTCTGAACGTATCGTTCATATACGCTTGGAAAGTGGCGGGGGAATTGCATAATCCGAAGAACATGACCGTGGGTTCAAACAGTCCTTCTTCCGTGATGAACGCGGCTTTCCACCTGTCATCCGGATGAATCCGAATGTTATTGTATCCGGATCGAATATCAATTTTTGTGAATATCTTTGCACCATGTAACCGTTCAACCAAAGATGATGGGAGTGGCAGGGGGTACGCGTTTTTGATAGTCTGGTCATTCAAGAAGCGGTAGTCCTGGCATGGTCTGAGTTCTCTGCTTTTCTTTCCTACGAAAAAGAATCCGCTTGCTTGAGGGGATTTAGATTTCGTGATGAACCCCTTGGCAAGGTTTTCCTCGATAAATCTTTTTACTGCGCTTCGTTCGTTGTAGGAAAGGGGGTAAATTTTGGACGTCTTGGGAATAAATCCGGGCTTCGTTTCGATACGATGGTCGATACCGGGTCTTTTGGGGGGTAGTTCGTTCAAGCCGTTTTTTGCGAATACGTCAGAGAAATCATGGAGATACTTCGGTACCAATTCTTCAAAAGTTTTTTTCTTCTTCTCTTTTTCTTCAGAGGCGAACTCCTGTGCTTTGTTACTAAACTTGGAAGATTCTTCGACTTGTCGGAGAT
Organism: Suillus fuscotomentosus; assembly: GCF_016647785.1. NCBI lineage: Eukaryota > Fungi > Basidiomycota > Agaricomycetes > Boletales > Suillaceae > Suillus > Suillus fuscotomentosus. The sequence continues at coordinate 746,922 of NW_024539526.1, read as the reverse complement.
ATTCTCCTTCGTCCGTAAGTTCGGTTAGGGATGATGGTGACGTACTCCAAGCGTCTTCTTTTGTATAGAACTTTTTAGAAGGTTTTCTGTGGTCGAGAGGTTTGCTTGACATACTTCTCGATTTCGGCAGATTTTTCTGTTGCTGGAAGGGATACCGTCTGTTCGGTCCAGTCTATAGCGGGGTTCATGGCTCGAAGCCAGGGGATCCCTAGTAGGATCTGGTCCTTGTCTCCTAATTTGGTAATGTTGAATTTTCCTATCATCATCCTTTGGTCGATTTGGACGATCAGCGTGCAGTACCGTTCTACTGGTCCGCTGCTGAAGTAGCTTCCATCGGCGGTTTTAATGTAAAAAGGGTTTTCGAGTTTCTTGGTTCCAATGTTATGTTTCTTCACGAAGTCCTCGGAGATATAGGTTCCCGATGCTCTGGAGTCAATTACTGCGGTGGTTTCGACATTTTTCTGACGCGTTCGGGATACGAGGGTTATGGGGACACGAAGTTCTTTCTTTTCACCAACTGTTCGTATTAGGCGTACAGGTTTTGCTGGAGATGCTATCGTCGATATAGGTCTCCTGTTTAAAAATCCTCATCAATTCTTCTAGCTTCTTCTTCTTCCTCTACCTTCCTCACTGCTGGGTAGGGGGCTTTCTTCTTCTGCGGACATTCCCGTGCCCGATGTCCGATCTGGTGACAGTTGAAACATTTTCCTGTCCTCATGTATTCTTGCTTGGCTTCGTCGGTGATCCGATCAATAACCATGGCATCCCTATCTCTGGTGGGGATATATCTTTGATCTCCGCGACCGTTCTTCTTCTGGATTTGTCGGGAAGGAAACCTGTTTCTCTGAGCTAGCAATCTTGCGTAGCAATTATCCAGATCGACTACTGCAGCGATGTAGTCATCAAGGTTCTTGGGTACCCCTCCTGCGTTGAACATTTTGGTTAGAAGTCCTCCGTTGAGGCCGTTCTCGAAATGATAGATCATCATATGTTCTTCTTTGATCTTTGCTTGGGCAAGCAACCTTTTGAAGTCTGCAATGTACGTCTGCAGGCCTTCTGGGCCTTGTTTTAATTCCAGGAGTCGTGCCAATGCGGTCCCGGATGGGTCAATCGGTCTGAAGGCTTTGTCAAAGCTTTCGTTAAACTCTTTCAAGGTTCCATAGCCCTTCTTTTGTCCGGTTGAGTCGATGAATTGGGCATCTGCGAGGAATTCTTCTTTCCATGACCTAGCGTTTCCTTCGTTCATGAACGAGGAGATGAAGATCACTTTCTGAGTGTCGGTTTTATAGATTTCCGAGTTGATATCAATGTAAGCATTGCATGAGAGCATGAATGACTTGGACTTGTCTCTGTCGCCATCAAATGTAGGAGGATGGTTGATCTTGAATTCTGTTATCTTGGATGAGGCCGACATGTTCAATGGTGGTACAGGAGTACCAAGGTTCAGGGCTTGGAAGGTAGGGGTGAGTGAAGTCAGGTTGTCGCCTTTTTCTTCGCCTGCACTAGCTGTCTTGCTCAGTCAGGATCTTTCTGTTCTGGTTTCGAAGTTTCTTTGACACGTATGGATATAGGTGTCTTTCTCGACTTCAATCTTTTGTTACGAACTAGGATAGTTCTTAACAACAAAGGCTCAACAGAGCGTTCACGTTGTTGAGGTCTTGTATAGCTCTTCAAATAAGAAGAGGTTCGTAGACTTAGTCAAAGGAGTGCTTTGACTAAGAGATCGGTTCAGACGTCTTAAGATTGGTGGTCTTAAGCGAAGGAAGATTTCAGGGTAAAACCTAGTAAGATTGAAGTGACGTTTCTAAGTAAAGTACACGTGCTTAAATAGGAAACTATATGCGCACGGACCAAGGCTACAGTGAGATAATAGTACAAAGGTCGAATACGGAAGTAAGACCAAGAAAGGAAAGCTAAGCTGCTAAGAATGTAAGGCATAATGGCAGATACGTGAGAAGTAAAGAAAGTAGAGCGATTGTAACAGCAAGTTCAAAGGAGCAGAAGGAGGGACGAGATGGGAAGAATGAGAGGGCACGAGTAGTGGTATGCACAAGAGTAATCATAAGTTACTAAAAATGATCAGTGAGCACGATGAAGTAGCATAAAAACATGCACCTTTGCAGCCCTAATACCACCAACTCCTCATCTAGAGTCAACTCTACATGCACCGCATGCGCATGCTGTGAATATACCCAAGCATAGAATGGCTACACTGCGACTGTGATGGGTACATCATGGGTATGGGTATTTGCATGGGTCACAAAATTCTGACCCGTATCTGTACCTGGCAGTACCCATACCTGCAACCCACTGTGGGTTACCTGTACCCGTGCAGTTCTCTAATTGAGAATGTGGGGCTTGCCAGCTACAGGCAACAAACCAGGGATACAATATTTGCCTTACAGGGTTATTTCAGCAGCAGTAAGTGATGTATCATTATTGGACACTGGGACCATCACTAATGCATCTTTAGCCATGCCTAATGTATCTATCACTAATGCATCTCCATGCATTGCTGATGCATCAGTTCCACTTGGAAATGTCTGTGAAACCCCATCTGATCCTCTCTTACAAAACACCAATCCTTCCACTTTCAATCCATATCCTCTCACCACCAATCTTGACTTAATGTGTGCCTTCAAAGATTTGGACTTTACATTCTCTACAGCTGAACCTTCAACTTGGAGTGTTGATGTGTCTATTGACACTTCTCCTGACCTTGCACAGTCCACACATTTCAGTACAGACTCAATTATGTGACTACCAAATCCATGATTTCACATCCCCATTGATGAGTCTATTAACACTTCTCTTGACCTTGCACACTCCAACATGGCAGTGCCCCTCATAAACACTTCTCTGACCTTGCACACTCCAACACAGAAATGCCCCTCACCAATGGTGAGACTGCTGCCAGCAACCAAGACAAAAGTGTTATACCTCCAGCTCAAGCTCATCAGAAGTCTTGCCCAATTGGTGGTTAGCAAAGTCAAATGATGGATGCTGCTGCATCTGAGGGGATTACATCTTCATTGGAATTGTGTTGCATTCAATCCACAAGAGCAGGACAATGCAATTGATGACCCAACCCCACACATTGACTCATCAAAATGCAAGCACACCGAAGATGCAAGATCCACAAGTATGTATGTTCTGTTTGTGTTAGATTATTGCTGATTATGCTAATGGGTTGAATAGGAAAATATGGTGCTCATGATTGAGATGCTCGTGATTGAGACTCATGATTGATGAGACATACTTAATGTACATATTATTATTACCTTGCACATATTAAATAACATGTTTGCTAAAAATAATAAATCTACATGGTTTCTTGATAATATGACTGCTCAAGTGAAAATCAAAAGGTCATTACAAGGAAATCATACAGGGCTTCACATGAGGGACTTTGTGAATGAGGAATTGATCATGACTAATCATGAGGCACTATGAACTTGGTGAATGAAAAGTACAAGACTGGCATCATGTATCATATCCCATATATCCATGCTTCTCTTCCAGATCTCGGACCTTAGATCCAATCCAATCTGATATAAAGATCCACTTCTGATCTAATATATAATAAGCTTCTTAATCTATTTCCTGTTCATATAACATTAAACACAGCCTATTCAGTATTCCTTGTTCCTGGTATCTCGGTGATGCTTACTACTGGTTATGCTTACTGATCTGTTAACCTATTCTTCATTTCCAACTCACATTTGATAAACTTTGCTTATGCTTTGTACTCGGACCCTTGCTTATTGATCCTTCTGTTATTCACTTAGTATATAAACACTTGTATATGTCCTGTAGTACCTCAGTTCGAATATCAACTTAGTTTGTCCTCTTTCTGTCCTCCGGACTTGAGTCTAAATAACTCTTGTCAATCTCTGAGACTTAGGATCGACTCCTATAGTCTACCTTCTGTTTTTTTCTAGTTCAGACTTGTCTGGATTAGCCTTACACATATTTCTGATATCCAGAAGTCTTCTGGATAACCTACAATACTTGTCTAACCATTTGGACGCATTATCCTTAGTCTCTGAAATAAGGGACAGTACATGGGAAAGGGGCACAGCGTACAAGCTAAGACCAAAGTCCATTGGACCTATTCCTCCAAGAGTATGACCTTAACATCATGCATCATTATATGACTCATCAGTGCTATTATATATAATTTTGATTTGATGGCAAACTGCCTACCAAAAATAAAATAAGTAGTAGCTGGGTAGTGTGCTGGAATAGCAATAGGCCTACTGGAACGACTCTGAGTAGCTGGCCAAAGCCAGGCCTCCAGTGAGGAGTGAAATAGAGATGGAGATAAGCAAGGTACATCAAAAAGAAGTAAGGTACAGTTAAGTGATAAGGCACAGCAAGCCCAAAAGGGTCATACAAGGTAATGCATTACATTCTACATTAGGATGGTGGCTAATGCATACAGCTTCTAGCAATGTTGTTACATTAGAAAACTCTGCCTATCAGCCTATGATTGTGCATTAGAATGACATTATAGCCTGCACAGGTAGTATACCTCTATCTGTGATACCCTTACCTTTTAGCAGACCCACACAGACACCCATACCTCTGGCTACCCATGGGTGTGCAGTGAGTCAGTGGCACTCAGACAAAACAGAAAGAACAAGGCTGATAGTATGGGCAAGCTCTAGCTACTGATAGATGCTAGGTATATGTATCTAGGTGCCTCAGGGCCCGGACAGGACCTCTGGCACCTCTGAAAGACTCTTGAAACCTATGAAAGCCCCTAGCTGCCAACCCCTACTGACACAGCAGACATGGGTACTTGAGGGGTAAGAGTATGGGTTGTCCTCTGGACACCTGCGGGTTTACTCCTGTGGATCCCTCATTGAGAAGTACAAGTGTAAGTACTGCTATAGTTCTCAATTAGGTGTGCCAGTTGAACCCAAGCACAGGTGTAGGTGAGGGTCTAGGTACCCAAAATACAGACTCCTATCTATACTCCAGTAGTATCCATACTCATGCATATGCCTACCTACAGTAAGTATGTACATGAGCTCAATGAGCTTAATAAAAGTTACTACATCAGGGAAATTGGTGATTCCCAATTTGACACAATATCACACAATTCTCGCAGATTGTTAAGGATTCAATTTATTCGACCAATATGACTGATTTTTTGAGTCCCCCTCCCAATAGAAAATCATAAGTTGCACATGAGATCCAATTCAAATATTGCAAAGACAATCAAATTCAGATGAATCCTAGTCAAATTTACTACTAGTACTCATCATGTCGATCAGCAAGTTGATTCAGCGATAACAAAGGCATAGATGCAGCAGGCCTCTCCTGCACGAGGTCACTCCCATCAGCACATCTTGAAAAAGAGCAATAGGTATGTCGAGCTCAAGGTTTCTTTCTTCAGCTTGGCAACTAAGAAACTTTGCAATGGCTAGATTGAACAGTGCTGCAGGGCAGTAGGCAATGATCCATAGGGCAGACATTCGAGGTGCATTCAAAGTTGTTTATGGATTGCTCAAGATCCATACTGTTCTGCATCCTACAGTATCATGTGAGAAGATGATGTCTGGTATCCATCCTTAGTGCTACCCCATCCATATTGCAGGATGTAAGCTACACATTACAAGCAATCAGTATCAGAATGCTAGACTGCATTGTGCATTGATCACTCATGGTAGTAAGGAGGCAAAGAACTGTGGTGTCGTATTGAATCTTGATAAGAGAGTCGCTACTCCACTGCCATGAACAGGGAAGTACAAGTGGATACAACTTCCTCCTGCATTGGCTGAAAGATTATGACTGTGATACTCATTAGCATCTGGCAGGTGGGATTTTCAATAGACAATACTGATGATGTGATTTTTCACTGTGATCCACTAATTCTCCAAGGAAAGCTTGATTATGAAACATTTAATTAGTAAAAAAATCATCTGATGGCTAACAAACATACAGGCTTCAGATGACTCAGACTCATTAACTTCTGCATGATTCTTCTTTCTCAACTCTACAGCTTACATGATTGCAGCCTTCTCAGTTGGCATGAGTTGCACTTGGGACAGGGACTAGACATGGTTGATGAGGAAGAGATGCATAATTTCAAACTTGAGATCATGTGAGACCATAAATACATACACATATTTAACACAGTCACATTATTTATTTGTTGATGCCTATGTTGTCTTTGTTAGTGATTTCACAAAGTCCCTGTTAACCTTATTCTTATGATGTGTGTAGTGTCCACCTGATACCAAAATTTGGTGACATGGCCCAATGAGATTGGATGAATGAGACCAGTTTTTGGGGACTGTAACAGGTTTTGGTTGAACTCATACATAGATAGACATACAGGCACCAGCCCCTCTGAGGCATTCATAGATTAGTATAATTATATAGCATCCTATATCTAAGAATTTTCTCCAATTCTTTGGAAGTCTTTTTTGATGAGCAGATTAGCTAATATTGTAGAAGATTGGGTCTTTTTGGCACACATTCAATAAAACAGTACATGATTTTCTATGTCAGATATAATCTGCTCAAATTGTCCCCAATACAAAAAGGAGGTTTTTCCTGATGTATATTGAATATATATACCTGCAGTGAGTACATGAGCTACAGCTGCTGTTAGCTAAGTATGTACCATATGAATGTAAGGAACTAACCTCAATGAGCTTTATAGAAGTCACTGAGGGAGCAGATTCTTTCATGTGCAAGTGAAAATAGTGAGTAGCTCACATAACATACTGAACAGTGTATAGCGAGGTTAGAATATCTTATTGGCTACAGGCCATGTGATTACTCCAAAGCACGCACTGAACCCAAATCTACCAGTCCCTCTATCAACGATTGCCTCATGGAGGGCTGGTCACCAGTCTGAAATTTACTGATGCATGGCAATCGTCATCATCCTGCAGCTGGCCTGTAATTTCGGCAATGATATCAGCAAAGATCCTGTTCTCGTCTGTGGCTCGCTGCCACTTGACAGGTTTGCCGAGATATGACATGCATCATACTACACATGATGAAGTGAATTCAAGCTCAGGAAAATATTGTCATACAGGCTGTTCGTCACAGCCTGGCATCCTCTACACTTAGCATATACGATAACTTCGGCAAGACTACACTTCCCAGAGGCTAACGGCCGTCACCGAATGCGTTCAGGGATTCGGTTGGCTGGTGACCAAAAACTTCCGGTTAGTCATCAAACGTATATCACACAAACACAAGGCAGGCAAAGTACATCACCGTGCAGTAGTCTGTTGCCCTCCTGTCTTCTGTGCAAGACGATCTACAAGGGGTGCATCAGCCGCGTCCGCAGCAGCCACCTCTAACTTATTTGTTCCCTCTTTCCGCAGAGTCCGCACATCCCCTTTAAATCCAAGGTAGTAAACACGAGAAAGCTCTCCTCCAACCGACTCACGCTAATACGTATTTAGTTGATCGATTTTGTCATAAGGGTAAACAACACTCACAAAGTACAAGCTTAATGAATGAACGCTGGAAAACGCTGCAACTTTCAGAGGATATTCAACCACTGCCGTCTCACCCTCCAAGAGACTGATGTTTAAATGTGGTTGTACGCTTTCAGCGTCGCTGAAATCGATGATATTGGGGTAATTTGCGTAGACCCTGAGGTGGCGGGGTGTAGTTTCACCTCTGCCTGTACGTACGATGGCTGTGTGATGCAGACTCATCAAGTTTAAACGAGCATCAATCACCTAATTTGAGTATAATAGACTTAACGCGCACGTTCTGTGCGAAGGGCACATGTATGATCATCTGCGGAAAGTCATCATTAATCAAAGTGAATCTCTTCCCAGAGATGCAGCTCACTTGGTCGTCTACACCGGAATCTGCATATACAGTGGTATCCTCACGCTCACTCCATGGCTTTATAATGGCTTTGGCTTGCTCTGGTATTGCCAGGTTGAGCCCGTGTACGCTTGATAGCATTTCGTCAAAGTCAGATATCTTTGCTAAATATCCCACCGTGATAAGTCAGCAAGTGCTTACTTCGCTCTATCGATTAGCGGAAACAGGCTCGACAGGTCTGTCCCGCTGAGATCTGCAGCTAGGGAGTTATTTCCTTCCATTACCGGTACGTCGTGGTCAAAGTATCGACGAAACTTGAAATATCAAGGAACACTAACGCGTCGTCCTAAATCGACATAAACCAAATAGGGACAAACAACTTGGTACGCCTTCGAAATTTCTACTTTCAACGCGTGCAAAGCAAATGTACAGACTTACAAGAGCCAGTGCTTCTTCCGTGTTTCGACGGCCTCCAACTCATTCCCGCATATTTCTGTGTAGACCATCAACTTCGTCTCTGAGACAGTTATCCACAGACCCTTCAAATTCCTCGCTACCCAATGAATTGCCAGAATCACACTTACAAGATGTAGAGGCTATTGAGGAGGAAGAGAGCAATCCTGCTTTTCCGGACGTCATGAAACCAGACCCTATTCACGACGATCTTTTAGCTATGGATTTCCCTCCTACCAAACGCACACGACACGCGAACCGCGTCGTGATACGCAGCGTTTATGAACAGCACGTCAACCAGATGCTAGAAAGAGACGGTGCAGAAAAATCAGAGAATGGTGCCGAAGAAGACGATGCTGACGAGGAAGGCGAGGTCTCTCCACTCTCGAACCTTCCTCTAAGCCGGGAAGCTCTCGGCAAGCTGTACAAATTCCAGCTCATCTCTCGCCGCATCACACAACAGACAGGGAAGGGAAAAATACACCGGCAGTATGCGCTTGTTGTTGTGGGAAATGGAGATGGGTTAGTTGGTTATGGAGAGGGTAAGGACTGAAGAACTGCCAAGGGCATCCGACAAGGCATTCGCCGCTGCCGTTCGTAATATGGACTCTGTCGAACGCTTCGAGAAGCGTACAGTGTGGACGGATATAGAAACAAAGCTCGGTTCTACCCACATCATCCTACGGCCTCGTCCTGTTGGTTTTGGATTGCGTTGTAACCCGAACGTGCATCAGGTGCTCAAAGCAGCAGGCATCAAGGATGCCAGTGCAAAAGTATGGGGTAGCCGTAACCCACTCAACGTCATCAAAGCTCTATTCAGGGTGCTGCAGGCCGGGAATGCGCCGCTAGCTATGGGTGATGGTTTTGGAGGGAAGGCCAAGAAGCTTGATAAGGGGTCTGGACTGCGTAACAAGAGCGCTGTAGAACGGGATCGTGGGCGGAAGCTCTTGGATCTCAGGACATACTGATATGGATTGCCGTTAGCTTTCATTCCCGTGTTTTGGCGTCCCTGTTTTGTGGCATTGCTTTCCGCGGAATAAATTGATCGATTCCAGTGTGTTCTTTCACTCTGCATTCCTAAAGTCCAGCTGGTATGATCGAGACCCGAAGCGATTGTATGGTCAAAATAATGGTAACTTCAGGAAGGCACCCTTAGGCTGACGTTGGAAATTAAATTCTCTGCCATTGAGTGAGACAAACTGAAACCTCCATTGTCATTTTACCAAGTTCGAATGAAAGGTAACCTTATTTCGCCTTCTACATAGAATGCACTCAAGTTCAAGATATCACATTAATTTGCCAGATACGGGTTCAAAGGCAAGAAGAGTAAGACTGGCACTCCTGATGGAACATGCGTGCTTGGATTCGTGAATTGCATGAAATCTAAAAGCCGCATATCGATACATAAAATTTCGTGTACACCAGGTACTCATATATAATGCCTGGATGATTGATTGCACAACAGTAAATGAAGAAAAATCGAAATCGAAAGATATGGTAAAATGGGGTCAAAAATGCTATTGTCTCGGCATGAGAAATTGTGAGTAGGTTGGAAGAATGATGATGTGAATGGATGTGAATAAGAAGTATACAACTAGCCACCAACTGTAGCGAACAGTTTTCCTGGCGAAAACCAGTGACGTTTTTGACGAGGTCGTTGGGCCTGCTGCCGGCATTGTTCATGTATAGCGGTTACAACGGGTGGTGGCGGCTCGGGCATGCTGGGTGACGGCGACCGACGCCCCCATGTGGGACTCGAAGAAAAGAACGTAGAGAAGGGGAACGAGTCTGTGAAGGACCCCCTGCGTGAACGTGGCTGCTCTTCCGTCTGATGCGGCGGCGACGACGAGCGAGGGAATGAGAACCTCCATAGACTTGAGGACCACCTCTTCTCCTCGCCTGCAGTGGAACGGGGGATGGGGATTGGGGCTGAGGGTGGAGGAGTGGGAAGGGGGGCATCGACGGAGCGAAAGGCATTCATGACCATGGAGGGTACAAGGTGATTTATGGAGGGAGTGACTTGATCACGTCGCCAGGTGGCTAGAGTAGTGTCCTCAGCAACGTGATACGTGGGAGAGAGGTCGAGTTCCAGACCAACGACGCTGGAGGACGACGTGGAGGGGTATGATGATGGGGAATAGTCTGTTTCTGTGTAATCCCATGCGGAATCCATCCGCTGGCTTTCAGGAGTAGAATAAGCGCCTAAGTCAACCGAAGAAGGCATTCCAGAATTGGTCCAAGGCAAAGACAGCTTCGAAACTGAAGGAGGAGTTGGAAGGAAAAAACAGGAGGAGAACGGTGTAGAACTTTCAACGGCAGTGTGCATGGAGGAAAAGGTGGAACGTGTTTCACTGCTACCAGTGAAAAATATACGACGCCCGCACACTGTGTTGATTTTGAGACCCTTGGCGGGAATGGGTGTGGGCCTACTGCACATCATACCCTCAGGAGTGGCGGGAACGGAAGGTAACGAGCTGGAATCAGGGGATTGGGGAGAGTATGTTGATGGTGGAGTACGAGGGGACTCGTAGATTTTGAGCGGCTCAATCAGAGACGGTGATGGCGACCGAATAGAGGATTCGATGGCCCAGGTCGCATTGCACGACGAATATTGCTCCCAGGCCGGATTTTGTACAGAAAGCCTCGTAAAGTCCATCTCCGCATCCGAATCTTTGCTCCAAAAGGACTTGAGCTCGTCTTGAGCTTCAACAGGTTCTTCGTGATTGGAGGAGTCACTATCGCTCTCAAGGTCGACATCAATCTCCCAAGCACAACGGGCCATGCTGCCTTCGAATATCACGCCCTCGGCGTAGAAGTGTTCCACATCCTGAATCGCCACGCGAACCTCTGCAAGCGTAAGGCGGTGCCTCCAATCCACTTCCAACATGCGGCAAAGAATCTCGTTCACTTCAGGTGAAATGGGGAGGACCGTCGGCAAAAAGTTAGCCGGGTCCTGCAAATATGCTTGGAACGTGGGGTCCGATGATGACGCCGACTTCCACGGATTCCGACCGGTTGCAAGATTAAGGAGAATTATTGCTAATGACCAAATGTCGTTGAATAGGGGTGAATACGAGCCTGTCGGAGCGAATTCTCCTCCTTGACATTCTAAAATAGAGATGAGTATACGCGACCATTGGAGCGGCAGAATAAATACCTGGACTCATATGATATACGCTACCCGTCCTAAACTCCTCGCTAAACCTATCAGTCGTGGCAAGACCGAAATCGGTGATCGCAACTCGCATGCCACCGTCGAAGCACAGGACATTCTCTGGCTTGAGATCACGATGGTATATGCCAAGCGAATGGCAGTACTCAACAGCGTCGAGGAGCTGTAGAAAGATATGTTTGATAAGGTGGTCATGACCAAGATAGCGGCAGTTGTGTAATATCTGGGAGAAAAGGTCGCCGTCGCTAGCATAATCCATAATAATGTAGGTGTAGTTGCCCTCCTCGACCACCCTATGCAGTGTGACGACATTCGGATGCGCTGAAGCGAGGCGGTGAAGAGCTATCTCACGGATGTGGAGCTGGCGCTGGCGCGTGCTGTGGTGGATGTGGGAGCTTATGAGACACTTGACGGCGTAGGAGGTGAGTAGGGGATCACGGGTGTCAACGGCACGATAGACGACACCATAACCACCAACACCCAGGACTTCTACGAGCTCTATGGTATTGTTATCGATGACAGTGCCGAGAGCGGGGGGAGGAGGGGTGTTCGCAGAAGAGGATTGCTTGGACGGCATCCTGGCCGAAGTCACTTCTGGGAGAGTGGTGATGAGGGAGGAGGAAAGTCCTAATGGACTTGAATGGAAAGGCCTGTGGCGAGGGACGTTACGGAGAGGGAGGTAAACGGGAGAGGCGAAGAGTAATGATAGATGAGCGGCAGTTTAAATGGGTGACGTCTGTTTGGGGCGTGTTAAGCATGAGGCCGCGCCTGGTTTGGTGAGCGTGATAGATAAATGGGGCGCAACGTTGAGATCCCCCTGCGATAATGTCATTATTGGCTTTTCTACGGTTCAGACATAACCCGAGCTGTATAACATTTCATTTTGCTTATGTTTCGGGTACCCCTAAATGGAAAAGGCGGCGAGCCCCATTACCGCATTGAGAGATAAAGTGATCGATTCCGGTCTGACACGGCTTTCCAAAGAGGAGTTACTTGCTTAGGAATCCGAGGGCGGCGGCCATCAGTCAGTGACAGACTGTAGCAGATCGACCTTTGACTGACACAACTCTGTTAGACTCGCATTCTATAAGAAATTTCCGAATCGTACCAATGATTCATGGTGCAACAGGGCGGGGGGAGGTGACTGCCGCGGATGTAGAAATACCACAGGGCTGAGGGATTGGATGATGTGTGCTTACCAATGCCCGAAAAATGGGGGTATGACATCGGGAGACGATCATTACAGATTCGTTTTGACATAATACATGTGATTTGGGGTTAGCTGCGGCTACAGCACGACAAAGTGCTGCGGTTTAGTATCCAGACGTTCTAAACGTTGCGATTAGTGGTGGATAGCCTTTGTTAATCGAGGGTTGAAACATTGCAAAGTCGGCCAACTTGTTCGTGTTGTAGCACATTGATATCGCGTGCAGTCCAAGACTAGTAAAAGCACGTGAGTAGAACGCGACGCGTTGTGGCAAATCGGAACATCGGAGTTCTAATAAACACGCATCATTTAAAGAGAGTTTACCGAACACGCCTGTACAACTTGTTGTCTTACATTTTCTAGCCGTCACATTCAACCACGCGCATCAAGCGACTCCCAGCCTACACTGCCTACACTGCCTCCTTAGCGCACTTTTTTCCATTGCACGATTCACAGCATTCTCTTCGCCTCGTTGCTCATTCAAATATCAATGTCCGTTCGCTCCTTCACAGTCTTCCAGGACACCCCAACCGAGATTCAGAAGATCAGACATGTTAGCGATAAAAATCTCGTGACAACAACAGCTGCGGATGCTGCTGCCACATTGCTATCAACCCTTGCCGCTATCGAGAAGGAGAACCTTCATCCGCTTACGGGTGAACGCGCGGCCCAAACTACCACAAATGCATCCAAGAAGCGCAAGACAGCAGTTTTGGTAACAAAAGTGGTGGTTCCTCCGCCGTCTTCCAAGAAGCAGAAAGAACTCAAGTCGGACTCAAAGAAACTGCGCAAATCTGCCAGTGGCAATGCAAATAGAAGCGATGGGCGTAAAAAAATTCCTAGAGGGTCACGCCCTGTACGCAAGGCTTCCCCTTTGCCAAGAGTTGACGAAGAACAAGAGCTTTCAAGTGCAACTCCAAGTCAGCGAGATCCCGCTCGTCTTATTATTTCCCAGGCCAAGATAGATTCCAAGTGTTACGAGCTTACTGTCTCACCATTGGCAGATGTCTCTGAAGCGTATGACACCGCTACGGAAACTTCGGATCAAGAGTCTGTGTTTGACAAAGTTCGTGTATCCTTTTCTGTTTAACATCATCAATTGACCTTGGTTTCAGAAACAGTCTGTTGAACCGGAACTTCGCCATTACTTCTCTCCCGCAATATCGCACGCCTCGTTACCATCTGACCAAGCGGATGCTACTCCTCTTGCTTCAAGGGCCGCTTCGATACCGAATTATCTACTCCAGAGCGCAGACAAATTTGCTCGGCATTTACCTTTTCATCTCCGTCGCCTTCCTCGAAACGTTTTAAAGAAGCTTGGTCATCCCCAAACAACAAGACAAACGCCTCCCATTCAGAATCATAATATCTGACATATACCCCGTCGTGAGCCCTTTGAGCTACTACTATATTGACACCTGCACACGTACAATTTACTATCACATCTTACCCCAATCTCATGTTCACATCCACCACCAACCTTCTTGTCAATAGCATTTTTTTCTTCCTATTTATACATTCCATCATCGCCGACATTATACTTGGGTCACATCGGGTCACATCTCGCTTGCTATGCTTCGGTCTGGTTCACTCGCTTTGGTTTGCTCGTTGCTTTGTGCCCCCAGAGTATCCGCATTGTTGGACTCCTCAAGCATTTATGTATTACGCATCTCGCATCAATCTATCTTCAATTCAAGAGATTGCCGAAGAGTCTCGATACGTCTCGTTTCACTTGAATTTAGTTGTGTGCACACTACGAGCTCACTGAATGTCTTCAGATGTTACTCAGACCAGAACGACTCCTTAGCGAGTTATTGGTCATGATGACAATTATCTGCATCTCGCCAATATCTCACAACTCTCAACATTGACTTGGCTGAGCGATAGGCATATCAGGAGCCCCGCATATATTTTTCATCTATCGATAGAGCTGATGGCGGGAGTTTAGAAATGTGAGCGATATGCATGGAAAGCGTGCAGTCAGAGAACTGCGAGTTGTGGGCAACGAATGCGCCCTCCCACCACTTGAGCTTGCCATGGGTTTCATCAATAGTATCATCCAAAACCTCGAAGTCACTCATGAACTCAATCTCACGCTCACCAAGCAGCTCATTACCGTGAGTATCCCCAATGATTGCGGATTCAATCTTTGATTTGTTTACGTAACCTTCTCCATAGAACAATGACTTACTGCCTGTCGAGTCAGAGACACGCACATGGCACGGATCCAACTACGTTGCCTTCTGGATGGCCGACATGTTTAATATAAACATATGGGGGATTGTATCGTACGCCCACCGTCACCATTATGATATCATTTGCCTGTGTTGAATGAAGTTTCCAAGCTCCATAATTCCAACTAGGAGTGTAGTGGTGGCAAGCCCGGATATGCGTTGGCCAGGTTACGGCATTGCCACAGCGTTCCTTGTTCTGAAATGCGCGTCCTGGGGCCATCATCCATGTGACGTTCCCAATTGTGAACTGCACGAGTTTGTGGATGTTTTAGAGCCTGCGGTGCGTCTTTAATGGTGCTGATATGGCATGGTACGCGTTCCTGCCTTCACACCGATGCGTGAGCATAGCATATGGTGTGGTGTTCAAGCTAGCATCGGTGGTTCATGTTCGTAATGCTCAGGGCGATGTGGCTTAGCATTAACGCCCTCCGTGCGTTGCATTCCACGTTTTCTGTTTGTACTCAGCTGAGGCTGGGCAGTACCAAATTCGATGCCAGCATCTTGTGGAACGGATACTCGAGATTTCCTGTGCTTCTTCTTCTTTTAGCTCATTTCGCTGCCGGTTGTGGTTCCCGGTGCACAAGGTGTAAGTGTGCCCATCCCTTCTTACGAATGTGGTCATGGAGCGTCCTTCCTCAGCCACCACCTCTTGCTCGTGATATCCATCCCAATGCCTACAGCCTCATTCACATTCCTCATATGGTGCATCGTGAAAGCTCACGGAATCGGTCCGATTGTACACCAACATGCCATATTGCACGGATCAAAGCTAAGCTGGGCCATGGTAGTTACTAGTCAGTTCCATGTCATGCATCGCTAACTAGGTGACGCTTGTCACGAACGCACTGGAGATCCCCTCGCGCGCTCGCACCCCATCGGCCGCGCTATACCCACAACTATCCACATGTCCTCTCACTGCATCATTTATGTTAGGTCCGAATCCTCGCCCGCTGGTCATCGCAGGTAACAGTGTACGGGACAACCATCTGGTCTCCCATGGAACTTTTGGGAAATTCCTTGAATGACAATCCGTCGAAAGCGACGATATTGGGGGTGTTGTTGCGGTATCCCAGGAGCTGTGCTTATATCTGACGCGCTTTGGCCGCGCCACTTCACGTCTTCCTTTTTGCAAGCATTGTTTATGGATCTTGGCATTATTCGTGATTGCGCAGGTAAACTCGCTTCTTATTTTCATGTTTGGTTGCGATTCTGATGCTTCCTCTCCCAGATGAGGTGCGTCAAATATAACATGTGGAACGCGGTTCCTAAGACTGGTTTTCAAGCCCGGAACTCGGCGTCGGTAGGATGCGATCTGACCGCACTGTTCCCTCGTTTCATCGCTGCATGAGCAGAACTTCCGACGGGGCTGGTATATCGCTGCTACCATTTGTCTCGCCATGTGTCCATGGAGCATGCATGATGAAGAATAGTAACGGATTTACTTCTTACCTCTCTGCACATAGCATGTTCCAGAGCTCCATAGCTGGGGTCATGGTGTGTAGGCAATTCTGCTTTCTGTGATGATTCATTTCAGCGTTTCAAGCTGAGACAAACAGCAGAACCTAAGGCCTAAGGTTTGGATCTGGTTGGGTCAGGTAGGGATACAGTTGTAGTTCAGGCAGCTATGGCAACCGGCCATGGGGTTTTGCTGATGGGCCGCCACCCCGTCCCGAGCATACACCCAGACTAAGTCACAGACACAGACCTGGTGTTTGCGTAGACTTTTACCCAGACCGGCCATTTCAGACTCGTCCTCCTGGAGACGGTGTATACTCTGCAACCAGTGTTTGCTGTGATTTGGCAGAACTATGAAGTCTGTGGCTCGCTATTGTGTAAACACAATTTTCGTGCTACTTTCTGCTACTTTCTGTGGAAAAATGTGATTTACTGACGCCTCTTTTCATTTGAGAATAACTTCGCCATCTCTTCAAATATATTCACTCCATGGTCATCAAGAACATGGACGGTCTTGTCAAACCGTCTGGCCTTGCGATATCTCTTCGTTGCTTGCTCGAACTCTTGAGCATTGAAATAGGCCTCAGCGGCTTTAAGATCATCTCCTGCTCGAACGTAGCAATCCGCCGAGTTGCGATAATACTGGAGCTTTTGATTTCCTGCCTCAGTCGCCCCACAATCAGTAAAGGCATCGGCAGCCACGTTAAAGGCTTTTTTTTGGTCGCTGAGTGAGGCCACTCTGACACTAGAACGTGCGACTTCTCGCAGTCGATATGCTTCACAGACCTTCACTTCACGACGAAGCTTAGCACGCTTGAAGCAGTGGATAGCCTGCGAGTAGCTCTTGTGCGAGAATAGTGAGTGCCCGAAGGATGCCCATTCTTCCGCAGTCGAGGAGACGGCTAGATGAGGGACATTGGTGCCAGGGGTACAATTCTGGACCTGATTGCGAGACGTCCAGAATGTCTGAAGGGAAAGGATTGTCAAATCAAGTTACGCCGACACACTGCAAACGTACACGCATCGGGTCTGATTTATCAGATTTATCAACGATCCACACGTTCTTCCTTGCTCGAGTGATCCCCACATAGAGAAATTTGAGCTAATAAAAGTAAGCCGGAGTATATTTCGAAGATCGGTGTATCTACCTCGCTGCAAACCCCAGCGTATCGCGCCTTGTCACGATTGAATTTCGTATGTCCTCGACTGTCTACCACATCGAGAACTACGCGCCATCGTAACTGATCTACAACAGAATCCTCGAAAAAGTTGTACAACAATACCTGACCGAAGTCAGACATCCATCAGATAGCAAACTTAGCCTTCTCACATCATTGAATTCCAGGCCTTTGCTCTCGTTAAGGGTCCTGCACACATATGTGAACATGAAAACACAGAGTAAAGGTAGTCTTAATACAACTCACATAATCAGTCCAATTTCACCAACTTGGTCTCGTAACTTTTGACGTGCTGCATCGTCACGCACGAGAATGCCTAGATGCCTTGTCAGTGAATGAATGAGGCCTCTAACCAATTACTTGACATTGCTGGGCTCCGAACTCAATGCGACTACCGCTGGAAGAATCCTCAGAAGGAAAGGAGGGATACCGTCCAGGCATACTTACCTCGCCCCAAACAAGAATTGTTCATAACGAACAGTGTCTTTATCCCAACCGGTAAAAAATACAGGCTTCAACCCGTCAACCACCCCTTTTTCTGGCTGAAGTTTATCGATTGTGTCGGGCCAAAATTTTGTGATGAGTTCGATCACAGAGTGCGCGCAGTTGACGATGCCACCGTGCGATCTGTAGTTAGTCGCCAATTGAAATGTCGTAGGTTGATGAAGACATGGTCCAGCGGAATTGGCCGAGATATTCCGCTGCTGCTCTGAGGTATCAATTCAGGCCCGAGCTAATTTACTATCTGCTGACCTCCTCATTGTAGAGATATGCTTTCAGATCATCGAACCTGAAGGAACTCCCTGCAGAGATTGTCTGTGCGGTGTCCCCAGTCCAGAATAAACCGTCTGGATTCCTGCACAATTGCCTCAACACTTTAACAGAAAGTTATAAAGGGATTTCTGTCAACGAATGATGGAGCGGCTACTTACAGAGTGCGTCGATCAGAAGGTTGTCTTGTGCTTCGTCGACATATCTAGTGCAGGTGGTCAGTGGCAAGATGCATCGGTGGGGATAACACATACAGATAATCGACCTGCTGACCGGGGAACCCCCGGCCTTGCAGGACTTTGAGTATCGCGTGCGTGCTGTTTAGGCATATATCGTGACATTACGTAGATGAGAAGAGAGAAAAGGTCGTACCGGTCTGCAACATCATGATGACGTCGCTGCCTCTTGATTTTCGTATAATGCTCGAAGATATCATACAGGATTTTCCTCTGACTCGCAAAATTTGGGTTAGAACGATGAGGAAGACAAAGGTAGTGTGGGCGATCGAGAACTCCTTCAGGACAGTTCAGTGCGTGTCCGGAGCCTTTAACCACACCTGTATGTATATTCAGGAATTGTCAGTATCAAGGTAATGCAAATAGTACACACCCATGAATTCGCTGAAAACCAACCACGGGTCTGATGGGGCAGTGTCAGTACTTCATTGTCATCACAAGATAAAAGAAACTACTGAGGTTCTTAGTGAGGTTCTGCGAAAAATGAGGCCAGTACTGATTTGCGAATACGTCATAGGTGACGAGACTGTCATGCGCCTCAGCATTGTTAATATTGAAGAAAAGCCCTCGGACGTCCTTGCTCAAGATATCTGCTGCGATCATCTTCACCAGCTATATAAATGATTAGCTCGAGAACTGTCCGGATGACGGATTGGGACGTACTCGATCGAAAGATACAAAAAGAGGAAAGTGCTGATCCTCAAGTTCGCTGTATTTCATGGGTATATTCTTCTGTGATTCGGGCAGGTCGTCAAGATCAACAAGGCCCTCCTGAACACTTTTTGTCTTCACTCTTGCAAGTTCCTGTAGGGTATAGCCTGCTAACGCCAGAGATTCGAGAAGCTTTGTGTAATACTCTTCCACTTTCGTGGCGAGCACTCCGGATTTGGTGACGAAGATTTGGCGTGGCTTCGGCATGTCACTCATCTCCCAAGCTCGCTGAATGTCGAGAATCTTGAACAGCATCGTTGTGGTTTTTCTAATCGGGTGTGATAAATAAGCTACTCATATCAGCGGCAGGACGCCTACCCCGTGCCGCTGCGACCCAAAACGTAACATGACGTGGTACACTCAACAATCTTTTTTTCTTCAGGTCTGAACCAACATCCATCAGTAAATTTATCTCATTGGGGCAGAAGTAACTCGCGTAAGTATAAAGACGTGCTGTACATCTTGGTTTGCGATGAGACCTTTTTGCAAAGATGAGAAGAGGTGGCGAGCCGACTACATGATTACTCACTATGCAGGAACGCCTAAAAGACAAGGTTATCAAGTCAATATTCACATGCCTATAGACCGTATTTATAAGCTTACTTGCGAGAATGTGACATATTTCTCCAAACTAGGAAATCGTTAGATGGAAACCAGTTTGTACAAGGATAGCGAAAATTCATACACAAGCAAAGAGTGAAGCTATGTCATGGATCAATGACAGCACAAACGACAACTGAAAAACTCAACGTAGTCCATGTCCTTGTTACTAAGATTAAGTAGGCTTCCTGGACATTCTGGCTCTGGTTCAGCTGATGGGAATGATGCAGGCAGAATCGCTCCGTCTGTAGAAAGGACTGGCTTATTCTGAAAGATACATCTGTGCCAACAATCATTCGCTGAATTGCATCAAGAGCTGAAGAATGTCCTCACCTTTTACGATATTCTTCGCCCTTGCGTGCGAGATGGTTACCCAAGGCATCCCATATTCTACCAATCCGATCATGCGTATAAATGCCGTATACCTTGATTACTGGAGTTCATATGAGTGCTAATGGCGGACAGATGTAATCGCTCTTGATAGCTCACCTTGTGTTTCGGACTGTCAAGACTCCAGTCTCAGTACCATGCTCGATATTGATGTTAGGACCTACCTTTCCATCCTGGTCAGGGACACAATCGATCTGGTACTGTGAGAAAAGGTCGGTACATCTTCTGCTCTGAGCGACATGTGTGAAATTACCCTTACTACTAATCGTAGGCCACTGGTCATCTTGGCATAGTAGATAGGTATACCTGCACCCGGCCCATTAAGTTGCTTGTTGTTATCATCAGAGAAGTGACCCTTCGATAGTTGTCTGTGGCAATGATAAGATCATTGCAGCGAAATTCATCAGAAGACAGACTTAATCTGCTTGAAGATGATCTTGAATATCTCCTTATTTGCTCTACGGAATTCAAGCAACTTTTTGTAAGCCTCCGTAGATATGAGGATTTGCCACGCTCCGAACTCATCCGCATTGTCAAAGTAAAGCGCAGACTCCATAGGCTGCACCATTTGGTACGTATTGGGTTGGTCGGTTGGGCTCTCGACATCCTCGGTTAACGAAACTTCAGGCGCAACATCTTTGGCAGACTCTTCCACATTTGGGAGGAGTGAGGCTTTGATGTCGCCTGCCAATTCCGTCTTCCGGAGAAGCGAGAAGTAGAACTTACGGAGAGCTGTCAGGGGAAACGTCAAAAAGTAGCGAATATACTCACCGAGAGAGCATTTTTCAGCTCCGCAAGAATGTCAATAGACAATGATGCAGCCCCCTTGCTCGTGAGAGGCACAACCACACCAAGCCTCACGAAGGGTGATGTGTCGATAGCTACATGAGCTTTCGGGCGATTACGCTTGCGCATTTTCTGAGGCTCTTTCTTCTTGAAGAATCTATTATCAAAGTCGACGTCGAAGAGATCAATCTCGTCTTCAAATGACCCTGCACCAGCAAATTTCATAGTGTTCAACGCGCAAAGTACAGGTAAAGCGCGCTCGATGAAGCCTCTGTGACGGCCGATGTCCCTTGAAATATCTCTCGCTAGGGATTCAACTGGCAAAGTTAAAAAGTACATAGACAGATTGTCTAGCATTTTTCTCGCAATGGATGCTGGATATTCTTGAGATTTTGTTGGAAAGTCTGTCATGATCTGTGATATCATTGCCTCGCGGCGATCCCAAACTGTTACAGGGTCAGAGCTGATGGCGCTCGAACAAAGTCTGTGAGATACCAGAAATGATATATGCAAAAATATGGGCTGATGACAACATGTGTTCGACCGTGGCTTGTAATGCGGTTGCTCCTGAACTTGAAATTACGTCCAGATGATGCAAGGAAGCTCTGAGGCCTGCCTCGTTGGTTATTCGATCTTTAGAGAGTAAGTCCAACATGAAGAAGAGGAGTTTGTGATAATGAAGTGGTTCTAGGGAACTTGGACTTGAGCTGTGTCAACGATGGTACAAAGGAGTGCCTCGAAACGACTATGCAACGAGGTCGTCCTTGTAGTATCATGTCGACCGAGCGCTCTGTCTGAATTTCCAAACAGGTTGGGGCGCAAAGAGTACACCCAAATTCGACACCTGCAGGCAACCAGAAGCCGCACATGAGCGATAAACTTGGACCCTCGAATGATCCCAGATTGTGATAAGAAGTCGACCCTACCGGTGCTCGGCTGCCCAGTCCCCGACTCAGCCAAGATATGATTCGCAGATAATTGTACATGTAGTACGTCCGAGGTAACAAACAGTCAGCAGACATTCGAGTCAGTCCTAGGCCCAAATTTTGAGAGAGTCGCGCTCCTCCTATGCTGTGGCTGATCGCAAGGCTCGCGAGTCGGACGTTTGAACCAGTGATTGAATTGGCCGTTGGCGTATTGAAAGTCGGAAAGCGGCGACGGCTCCTGCCTATTCTAGAGACTAGCGGCAGGCTTCAGCCGACCTTCAAGCTTCAGGGCAGGCTTTTTCATGTTGCTAGCTGAACCGACTTAATGAAAACCGGCTGCTCGACTTGTGCTCGTGACGGTATGATTCTCTCTCTCTGAGTCTGACGACGACGATATTCCAAAATTCGCATGCATATGCACTTGACCTTCACACTCACGCCGTTTCAATCAATCATCTTGTTTTAACCTCGCAGGCACTCACAGGCGAGCGACTGTGGCATGCCATTGCAAGTTATCTCCGGGCCGATACGGAGAAACCTCATGGAACGCACTTACTTCTGTTGCGGTACTTTCTGCAGGAGTCGCCGAAGTTAAAAATTCCTGGCGGGCGCATGTTGAAAACATACTCATAGTTCTGTTAGCTGCTGCTCGTTACATCTTTCGATTGTTCATTCATTTTTATTAGAAACGGAGGGCGAATTTTGAAGACCTTGACGACTTAACGTCTGAATCATAAGGAGCTGCCACTTGTAAGTTGTAGTGGCCGCCTGGTAGCCCATGTGAAAATGGGTGTCAGGGATATCAATTGCCGCCGCGTGGTGGCGTTACTAGCCATGCATGATAAGCATCGGGTTAAAGAACTGCGAGTCCGAGCGCGCGAACGATGATAGCGCCCTCTTACCATTTCAACTTGTCATGGGCCTGCTTAATAGGATCGTCCAAAGCTTCGAAGTCACTCATGACTCCAACCTCACCATTACCGAGCAGCTCGTTGCCGTGAGTATCCACGATGGATACGATCCCTCCCTGCATGTACTAACGGCAATTTGCTCTATGATAGAACTACGATTTGCTGCCTGTTGAGCCGGAGAAACGCACATGGCGTGCATACAACTACATCGCCTTCTGGACAGCGGACACGTTTAACATAAACATGTGGATGATCGTATCGTACGCTCACCATCATCATTATTTTGGTCGGTATTAAATGAAATCTCCAAGCTCCATGATCCAACTAGGGATGTCGTGGTGGCAAGCCTGGATATGCGTCTGGCTGGGTTATGGCGTTGCCGCGCCTTTCCTTGTCCTGAATGCACGTCCTGGTGCTATCTTCCATGTGATGTTTCCAATCGTGAATCGCACGAGCTTCGGGATGTTTGGGAGTCTGTGGTGTGTCTTTAATCGCGCCGCTATGGCATGGTGCGCCTTCTTGGCTTTACAATGATGCGCGAGCTAAGCAACATAGCATATGGTATGGCGTCCAGGCGAGCATCGGAGGTTCCTGTGTGCTCGTAATGCTCAGAGCAATGTGGCCTAGCATATATGACCTGCGTGCGTTTATCATTTTCTGTGGTAATCATATTCAACTAAAGCTGGCCGGTAGCAAATTCGATGCCCGCGTCCTCTGGAACGGACACTCGAGATTACCTGTGCTTCTTCCTCTTCTGGCTCATTTCGCTGCCGATCATTTGGTTCCCTGTGCACAAAGTGTAAGTACAATCACATCTTCCCATGAAGACAGTTATAAAGTGACCTTCCTCAGCCGCCACTTCTTCCTTGTGACACCCATCCTGATGCCCATAGCCTCAATCACATTTCTCATATGGTGCATTGTGAAAGCTCACGGGATCGGCCCGATCCTGCATCAACCGTCAACACTGCACGGATCAAAGCTAGGCTGGGCTATGGTGGTCAGTTCGATGTCATGCATCAGTAACGAGGTCACCCTGGTCACCAACGCACCGGATTTCGCCTCCCGCGCTCGCACCTCATCCGCTGCGCTATACCCACAACTGTTTGCAATTCCTCTAAGTGCGGCGTTTGTAAGTTTGATCGGAATCCTTGTGAGCTCGTCGTCGCAGGCAATTTACGGGACAGCCATTTGGTCACCCATCGATCTGTTGGGAAACTTCTTGAATGACAATCCGTCGAAAGCAACGAGATTCGGGGTGTGTGATTGTGATATCCGAGGAGCTTGGTCTATGCCTGACACGCGTTCACGTCCTCCTCCTTGCAGGTATGGTTTATCTCAGCATCATTCATGCTTGCACAGGTGACGTGACGTATTTTCTTTGATATTGCGAATCTAATACTTCTTCTCCTAGATGGGGTGCGTCAAATAACATACCCTGACTCCAGAACGGGCCCCAAGCTGACATTGGTTACCAAGCACGAACATCTGCGCAAATTCAGTGTCGGCGGGATGCGATTTGACCGCACTGTTCCCTCGTTTTATTGTATGCATATCCGGTGTATATTCAGAACTAACATACTCAAGAACCAACCGCAGAACATCCGACGTGGCGGGTATATTGCTGCTACCGTTGGTCTCGCCATGTGTCCATGGAACCTCCTGAAAAATAGTAATGAGTTCACTTCTTACCTCTCCGCATATTCAGTGTTCCTGAGCTCCATTGCTGGGGTGATGGTATGTAGGCGCTTCTGTAATTGTTCTTTTCACCATTGTGAACGGGTTGCTGCAGGTGACAGAATACTACATCGTTCGCAAGGGTCATTATAATGTGAAGGACCTCTATAACACCACAAAGGGCAGCTGGTACTGGTACACGTATGGGATCAACTTCCGGTGAGAGTTTTGATTGCCTTGAAGTGTTCAACCCTGACAAGTGCTATTAAGGGCATACACCGCGTATATATCTGGGATCCTTATTAACGTTGTCGGTTTTGCTGGAGCTAGTGAGTTGCCCCCACGGTCGTGATACATCAATCCTGAAATGTTATTTCCTAGCTGGGCGCACAGTCCCTCTAGCAGCTACTCGGATATATGAATTGTCCTTCTTTACGGGCTTTGGAGTTTCTGCAATTGTCTATTGGGCATTGAATCGCGTCTTCCCAGTAATCGGTGCCGCTGACACGTTCGAGGAAATCGACGTATCTGGATATGAACGTACGGCGCGCAGTTTACGGGATGTTGAGGAAGTAGACGACGAGACGAAGGACGGGGGATCAGATCATTCTGCGAGCAAAAGATAAGGAATTTACCAAACCTCTGCAAATACCATAAATTATGGAAAGTCAGACAACCGTTGAGATGGGTCGAACTGGCTCTGTGAGGCTGCTACTGGGATGAATGCTTATGCTACATGTTCGTGTGCGAATCTGCCAACCTCGTCTGACTAAGCTTCGGAAACAGCCGTGGGACTCTCTTCTCGTCTCTGTTGCCCATGAGACCCCTAGTCCATGCACCCCCCTAAAAAGAACCGGCACTGCCCTCGACACCACTCTTCCACCCTACTTCTCCTTCTTGTCTCCTCCTACTCATCCTCTTCGTCTTCTTCATTGATATCTTCTTCACCTATATCTTCTTCCCCTGTTTTGTTTTCATCCTCCTCTTCTTCATCGCCGTTATCTTCATCGTCCTTATTCCTTTTTTCTGTTTTGTATGTTTCTTGTTTCTTCGCCAATTGAGTACCCATCCTGGGAGTGAATGCTCTCAACTGTCATGCACTGAATTCTCCTTGTATTGGTCTTCCTTCTAGTGTCTCCAGCTTGTATGAATTGAGGTTTCTTGACTGAATTCAGCGTGGAACCAACCACTTCGGTATTAACTTCTGTTCCGTTTTAAAGGTATAGTCCAAATCACTGCAGTATACTTGAACCAGTTGACCAACTTTGAATGTAACCTCACCTGGCATTCTCTGCAGAACTCTCTTATTGAATGCTGCTCTATGTTTGATAGCGTGCCAGACTATCTCCTCATAACCATCCAGACATTGTTGCTCCATATATGCCATTTGCGCTAGCACGTCTGATTGTCTGAGTATCAACACACTATCTTCAATCCTCGTTCTTGGCATGTTTGCCACTAGGCCAAGAAGCAATTCCTTAGGAGAAAATCTCAGTGCTGCATCAGCAAACCTGGATTTTCCATGATTTGGCTGAGTTGTCTGATAGCAGGACCACCAGGCAAATCAAACAATCAGCTCATCAGATTTTTTCTGAAATCAGGTGGGTCCCATCTGAAATCAGACATGTCCAGGCCCATCATATGCTAGGTACAACAGAGACCTCAGATATGTAGTTCCTCAGCATCATCATGTGTATCATAAAATTCAGATGGTAGAACTGGCAAACCCTCAGGATTTTCAGTATGCCAATATATCAGTACATCATTATGTGCAGACTGTCAATATGTCATAGACTCAGGTATTCAGCCACTTCCAACCTATCAAATTACTCCGTTGTTTCAGATGATCAGGTCCCACTATTATCAGCCAGTCATACACATAGACTATCATATGATCTGGTGCACAGGCTATCAACATATGAGCTATTCAGATTGTCCAACTTTTAGGCTAACAGATGTGCAGGCATACCAGGATGCCATGAATCTCAGGAAGATGTTATATCAAAACTCTCTGTAACTCCAAAGTACACCTTGATAGCCAATCTGTCCCATCAAATACTCAAAGGAGTCAGTAAGCCATCATGTCAAGGTTATCAGGTACTCAGATATTCAGTCACATCTGCACTATCCAATACTCAAGTCATTCCGATGTGCAGGCCATCCAAAAAGTCATGACTTTCAGTACATTACATTACCATCACCCTCAGCCAAACATATAAAGCAGAAAATCAATGAATTCTTGAAATAATGACAAATGAGTAGTAGTAGCCAAATAGGAAGCCATCAACAATATATCAGAGCCAGAATCTGAGTGAGAGTCTTCATCAATACACATGGCTTGACCATTCACACCCATGCCCTTGGCTTGGGCCTGTGCCCGCTGAGTGGGGTGTTTCTGATGAACATCTATGAAAGCACCAGCACCTTTCAAAATCTTCTTCCACTTATGACGAGTAGCACTGTCAATAGACTCCATGATCAGTTTGGTGCTGTGACTCCAGAGCCCTTCAGCAAACTGCTGATGTGATGCATTGGTTGGTTTCTCAAAGGTCCCTGTAGACCACATCTTCCATGTTCGTTCTACCTAAAATTGAATATGAACATGAGTATGAAAATATATTGAGCTGAGGGGAACACATACCACAACAGTTGCAATAGACAAAGCACCCTTACGCATTGCTCGATGATAGTAAGCAGTTGGGAGTTTGTGAATGTATTCGAGATAAAGTGTGAACATGTCAAGGATACAATGGTCTTCAAAAGCTCTGTAGTAAGCCTATCGAAAACATAAGTAATCAGTGCTGTAACAACAATAAGACTTACATCTGGATCTGCCTCGTCTCCGACACACTCTTTCCACATGTAGGGATAGACTGGAGGATTGACAAGGATAGGTTTTCCCCTCTTGTTAATTAACTGGGCCTACTGCGGAACTACATATGCAACAACTTCACAAATATCGCTGGGTGTCCAGCCCCCCTTCTCAATGAACTTTTGGATGACAACTTGAGCACGTTCACCAAAGTCGCTGCGGTAGTCATATGCGCGCTGCATCAACTAAAGAGTCGACAGCAATCATGACAGTGTGCATAAGTAAAAATCAAGCACTTATGATCTTGTATACTGGGTTGTTTGACCTCGAAACTGTGTGCAGGATGTTCGGTATCGCATGATCCCATATTGATTGCATCTCATCAGCGAAATCTGATATGTCCCACATGTTGTCGAGGCAGGAGATGCACTTGATCCACATTGGGACAACAAGAGAATTGAAGAGACGATGGGATCGGGGGAAGGTCATTTTTGGTGAATTTGACACGACCTCGTGGTGCATGTGATGATCTGTTGTCGTTGTCAGTACTGAATTTGTGGAGTTGGGAGGACAAGGCCTTTGTAGCAGACTAAATAGATAACAGACAAATCAGAATGAAAATAATGTTTAATTGAAAAAAACATGCACATGATTAGGTTCTCTTGGCTTTTGATGTCTGTCATTACGGCCCGCCTTTGAGCTCGTGTTGCTGCAAGATTGAAGGTGCTTGGTTGATGATCTTTTCTGAACATATACATTAGTTTGAAAGTTGCCGAAAAAAAAAGACTTACATTGCCTGAGCTAGACCTCAATGCAGCTGTGCGACTATGAGACAATCAATCCAGGTTGGAGTTGGTTTGTGAGCCCTGGATTTCGGGTGGAGGACGTTTGAGTTGGTGCCCAACAACTTTCATCTGTAAGCACATGATTAGTGATTAGTGTGATAGACAGGTAATAGATAGAAAAAATGCACCTTGCGCATGTAGTGTCTATAGGGTTTCACAACCTCCTCATTGCCCTCTTGCTTGCCCTCTTGCTTGACCTCTTGCTCGGCATGCGTCATATTTTCATGTGGGACTGGAGGAAGGGGACCCAAGTGTTGAGACTTGTTGAGCGCACGAGTTGCTGTTGGAGGGATGGAGGCAGACCAGTTAGTGGTCTTGGAAGGAGGATTCTGAAGTATATAAAATTTGTAGTTAATATATTGAATGCAAAATGTAAAGAAACGAACCTTGATTATGTTGATGGACAAGGGAGCCAACAGCGGGTCATCGTCTCCTTCAAGTACAGGTATCTGCATCTTCATGCACTCGTTCAGATCATCTCCAGGATCAGTGTTGTCCTCGAACTCGAAGCTACCTGGATGAATGGTATTGCGAGGCACTACACCTTTAAAATTGAGTGAATCAGTAAAATACAAAGGCCAGAAAATTGGTACGTACTTCCTGCCTTGGCTGTTGGAGGACTTGGCGCAGTGCTACTAGTATGTCTGCGAGAGGCGTTAGGAACTTCCTTGGCCACTACTTGGTGCCAGTTTTGGTGAAGGCCACTTAGTGGTGGTTGAGAGGAAAAATGGAGAATATCAGGCTTAAGTTTTTTGCTGACAGGCCTGCATTTGGATGGTAAGGGTGTGCGCAACAAGTCCATGAGGATGTGTTGACAAGTGTTGATCAACATTGATATGGTGAGTCAGCTGTTATCGAGCGCCTAAGATAGTACTTGCCTTGCGCCTTCATCGTCACTTTGCGCATGGTCCTTGCCCTTTCGCTGTTTCTCTCCAACAACTCCAACATTGTGATCATCATTGCTGTTCTGATCCCATTCCCATTCCCGCTCCTCATCCCTCCTTTCCAACAGGGTCTTCTTCGCAGCCTCAACATCTCCATAGATCTTCTGGGACTTTGTGAGTGGCTGTCTGGGACTTCCTGGTGAGTCATTATCGTCGTTTCTGTCCCTGTCTGTGTTGTTCTCATTTGTCTCTGCTAGAATAATGTCTTCTTTGAGCATCGCGTCAGCTACTTGATCAAGTGGAGACTGATATAAGTCACATACATATGTCCTTTGGTCTGAATGTTTTAGGCTGATGATTGCTGCTCACAGGTCAAGGTTTCTTTGTTACCTTTGATATCAGTGGCCGATTCGCTTCCTTGGCCTCTCGTACATCAGTTTCTGCCATCTCCAGCTCGAGTTGAGCTACAGCATCTGTCGCTGCTGCTTTCTTAGCCTGTTTGGCTTTTCTTGACGTCGGTCCAGGCTTGTTCCTTGGCTTTGGCTTCTTGATGTGGGCCTGCTTCTCTTCATTGTCTTCATTGTCATCATTGTCATCATTGTCGTCATTGTCATCACTCTCATCGCAGAACTTGGTGTTTTGTCTGGATCGAGCAGGTAAGTCCACCTTCCCTGGATGCTTACTCTTGTTTGACGGTCGTGTTGCAACCATTGCTATCGTTAGTATCAACATAGGATGTAGTTAGTGTGATGATGAGCTGTGGCAATGCTACACAGATAGCAACAAGTTTGAGTTCCGGGTAGCTTTGGACTTTACTCAAATTCTCATGCAAAAACTTGGTAAGCTCTTTGACTTTGTAATTATTCACCTTTGTTAACACGTGTATTGAATTCCAGACTATACTTGAACATTATGGATCATAAGACCTCAGAGTTTCGGCCATGCAGGTTCTTCTGTGTCAATACCAAGGGCCCCATTTGTCAATGTGGCTTCAAGACACTTGGTGGCTACTGACAACATTGCAATTCTGTCCATATCGACCCTCCGCATCCAACACACCCTTGTCAGCATTCTTTCGTGCACGACAAGGAGATACCTCAGGGCGCCTACTATATCCCACACCCAGTTCTTGATGGTACATCATGTGATGTCGAGGGCCATGATATACATCCACAGCATCCTCCTCCTGAGCCGCACACTCCACAAGACAATACCTGGAGTCCCTTCTAATCTCGCGGTCACTTTGAGCTCACGGACTTCTTATTTTGGCACAATCAGATGCCTGCAGCACAGGTAGATGATTTGATGCAGGTGCTTGCATCTTTTGAGGCAAACCATGGCTGTCCACTATTCCATAGTGACATGCACCTCCTTGATACCATAGATTCAATCACCTCTCATGATATACCGTGGCAATCACTTTCTCTTCGCCATCCTGACTATGAGGCAAACCTCAACGACGAGGATGTTCCTCCCTGGAAACATGCTGAATTCGACATTTGGTATTGAGACCCTCGCAAACTATTGAAGAACCAACTTTCCAACCCAGAGTTTGTAGATGGCATCGACTATGCTCCATGACAGGTTTTTGGTGAGCACAGTCAGCGTGTGTGGACTGATCTCATGACAGGTAATTGGACCTGGAATTAATGTGTGAGTCAGGTTATTTTAGTTACAGGTCAGTAATACAATATGATTGCTATGTTTTTAGAATACACTTGCTCATGATGATGATTGTCATGGAGCCATGTTCATACCAGTAATACTGGGTAGCGATAAGACTACTGTCTCAGTTGCGACTGGTCAGAACAACTACTATCTGCTATATATCTCCGCTGGGAATCTTCATAACAATATTTGACGTTCACATTGCCAGTCTGTTAGCCTAGTCAGATTTCTTTCAATTCCAACAAGTAAGTTCATTTCTAATATATTTCAAACTTATATGAACTACCCTGTCCTAGCTGAGTGAGGCTACGAAGGTAGCAAGGAGTATCTTCAGTTTCGTTGGCATCTATTTCATGCTTCCCTTCGCACGATTTTGGAGTCTTTTTGGCTGGCAATGCAAAAGCCTGAAATAGTTAAGTGTGCAGATGGCCACTTTCGACATGCTGTCTATGGCTTTGGTCCATATATCACAGACTATCCTGAACAGTCTTTATTATCCTCTGATGTTATTGCTATTGACCCTGACTCTACTTTTGATGATAATTCTGATGAGGAGAATTATTGAGATGATGGAGACTTGGAAGATGCAATTGCTGATGATCAGGATGCTGAGATCATTATCCAGCTGGCTAAAACACCAGGTTTTTATTTTTATTTTTATATCTATTTATTAACTAGCATCATGTTTCTTATTAGCCCTTCATTATCCAACTTGGTTACAGAGTATTGGTCAACACATTGGTGTTTCTCATCTCTGTGACCTTGTGCGTTAATTTCTACATGACCAGCAAAATCCCGACCATCTTATTCCTGGACATGAAATGGATGTGTCCCTTTGTCCAGACTTCAATGGCAAGGTGCGTGTTTTTCATTCTGCAACTGCATCTTTCTATGCTCCTAGTGATATTTGTGGAGTTAATGGTATGCTGCGTTGTGTCATTCACTCAGCATCAACTTGGTGTAAGTAAAGACTACCCGAAGGTAGAGCTGAGGATATAGACTATCGGAATCTATCCGAAGTCTCGGAGAGTGACAAGAGTAAGAAGGACTCAAGTCCAGAGGATGGAAAGAGGACAAACTAAGATGATATTCGAACTGAGGTACTACAGGACATATACATGAGTTTATATACTAAGTGGATAACGCAACAATAAGTAAGCAAAGGTCCAAAGGCTATGTATGAAGCATGTGCAAAGGTTATCAAATGCGAGTCGGAAATGAAGCATGGGTTAACAGATCAGTAATCATACCGGTAATAAGTATAGCCAAAACAACGGGAAGAGGAAATACCAAATAGGCTGTGTTTAATATTAAATGAACAGGAAATGAAATAGGAAGCTTATCGGATATTGGATCAGAAGCGGATCTATGCATCGGACCGGACCGGATCTCAGGGTCCAAAGTCCGGAAGAGAAGCATGAATATATGGGATATGACACTTTTCGTATTTCATTCAACTTCTTTGTTACTAGCAGTAGTAGTAGTAGTAGCTGTTCTTTGTAAAACATGATATGTAATTTTCCCCATATTTATTTTTTGATTTGGTAGAGCCAACTCTAAGTCACCAGTTGGTATTACTAGTACTACTACCCCCTGCAGCATCATTACTAGTATGCCATTACCAAGTTATTCAACATTAATGCCTTCAAAGTTGACTACTACTAGTAGCCCCAACTAGTGTTTCAAAGTCCAGTCACCAGACTGCAAATTGTACTAGTTGCCCTTCCATTGGCCAAAAAATAAGAAACTAATAAAAACTGGTTGAAATTGGTCTGTTGTGACCCTAATACTAGCCTACTATATGGTAGTGTATGATTGTGCTAATTGACATGCATTTATCACTGGTTGGATCATAAAAAACAGTCAATAATTCAGAAAGTTATGAGCATTTCAATAATTGCTCATAAAAGTTATACAAGCCTGTCTGTAATGCTCATAACTTATTCAAATCTTACCTATTTGACAACATAAGAGGCTCAAAATGTTCCTACTGACAGAGTCTTTGAGTCTTAACTGGTTGTGGACCAGTCTACTCATAGACTAGTCTAAAACTGGTTGTAGAACCACAAAAGACTGAAAACATCAGTCCTGGTCCAGTTGCCTCCCAGTACTACTAGTAAGGTCAAAAAAAACTGGACCAGACCAGATTTTACAACACTAGCCCCAATCACGTCTTCCTTCACATAGTAACTAGTATGAAGGATTGTAGGATCTGATACTGCTGCTGTCTTGTATAATATGATTGGCTGAAACTTTGAAAGAATGATACAGCTGATATACTACATGAACTGACCAGTGGAAAGACTGGACTATAGTACTTTATTGATAGAGCTGAATTATCTGACATTATGTTAAAGCAGTTATTATGAAGACTCTGACCTACTGGGTTACTGTGGTACATGTTGCACTGGGATACTATAGCTGCAGAGCTGTCTGCAAGGTCAGACAGGCTGCATATCTGTGTTTATTATTTGTCTGATTTGTCTAACTGACTAATTAGGCTGAGTATCTGCATGTTTGATCTTACTGATGTGTCTGATTGACCAATTAGGCTGCATATCTGTTTTTATGATTTGTCTGATGAAGCTGATGGTTATGAGGTCCTGAAAGAACTGCAGTCCTATCTGTGTTGATATGCTTGAGAGTCACGTGGTCCTGAAATGCTGATATTCTGTATAGCATGTTATGTTTGAGAAGCATGTCATCCTGTAACAATGATATTCTGCTGTATCTGAAATACTTGAGTGTCATGATGTTCTGATGTTCTGAGAGCATGTTGTGTCTGATATCACTGTCCAACTGTGAGTTTGGTGACCTGAGATTATGATTGGTCTGAAATCAGATCAGTCAGGTCATGCAGGTGTGTCAGTTAAATCAGGGAAAATCCAGGTTTCCTGATGTGGTAACAAGTGGTGATTTAGAGTATGAACCACATCCTTGAGATGATCTGGCCATGACATTGGAAGTTTGTCCCAGGATGTTCCTTGTTGCTCGCTGTCTTCCTCTATATTCAGTGTGCATAAATGTTTCAACACATGCAACAATAGCTTATTAGTTCCTTCCAAAAGACCGTTTACCCATGGAGAATACACTGCTGCAATATGCAGTTTACATTGTCGCATTTCACATAACACCTGTACTGCATTATTGTTGAAGTGCTTCCCTCCATCAACCATAAAGGTTTCCACCGGTGTAAACATGTTGAAGATACTATTGAGACTGTCCATTGTCGTCTTTGTGATGCCTGCCGTTCTATATTTGAATACCCAGGTATGTTGCGAGAACACATCAAGATAGACTCCTAATGTGCTATATCTGCCCTTCCCTTTAGGAAGTGCAAGATAATCGCCCACTAATAATTCAAATGGGTGCCTCCTAGTAATTGGTTCTAACAGTGGGTGTACATGCATTGGTCCAAATATTTTACACTTAGCGCAGTTCCATATAGCCTTCATAACTGATGCATCCAACTTCAGAATACAAATTCAATCCAACAATGCCATTTTCACTGCGTCTCTTCTCCAATGGCCTCCTTCGGTATGTGCTTTTTCCGCCAGAATTTTTGCTTCTTCCTTTGGTATACATTCTACCTTAGCTCTTGCTCTAGTTTCTGTTCCTCCTCTCAAACACCATAGTTTACCATCTTCGATAATGTATTGTGATGCCTGGTGTCTTGCTCGTCATTTTTCCCATATGTCTTTGTCTTGATCCAAGTTATAGATAGTGTTAATAACCTCTAAGAACACCGGTGTAGAAACAACAATACTGAGAGGAACAAAAGATGCTCCTAACTGTATCTAAAAATGTTGAAGGTCATGCGTTGCCTAGTTTGCGTTACTTGAGGAGACAAGCGCGTTCGACCCTAAAGGGAAAGCAAGTGGAGCGAAGATCTAGTGGTATGTGCTGAAGCGAAGCGCGAGAAAGCGCAGGTGCGCGCAAGGTACGAAGGCGTGGGAATGCGCGCGTGCGGAAATGGTAGAGAGACTAAGCTTAAGTGATAATATAATGCAATATAAGAGAAGAGAGATGCAAAGTGTAGACAAATAGATTTCTACTATGTTCTTCTAGGTAGATAGTGGGTGGAAAGTATAGTAAGGTAAAGGGAAAGTTTTTTTTTTAAGTAAGTACTGCTGGCGCTTATATAGCACGCTTAAGCGCAGTCATGTGGAGCCGAAGCGCTACCGAGTAGGTATGTAAGGATATATATGGGTGAGAGTCCATGATAAAAATAAAGGTGGAACACTATGCTAATAAAGGAAATGGAAATATACGCACTAGGGAGCTTGGTGGACAGTGGATGGATGCATCTGGATGGCTGGCGCTATAGGGCGCGCAAGCGTGGGAATGCGCGCGCGTGTATACATCGCAAAGCATGGGAAAGCTGCGCCTCATATAGGAATTGCTGTGGACAGTACACAGAGTGGTGCTGCGAGTTGGTGCTCTATACTCCCTTAGTGGAAACTGCCATATCACGCCATGAGAGGCATGAGTCTCTACATCTCCCAGGGACTTTAAATTCTGAGTGTCCCCACTCAGCGTGCGTGTGGTGAGGATGTCGCATGATAGTATGGGCGTGCGATGCATGTACAATGCTTGGGTTGTTGGGCGATGAATGCGCGAGTGCAGGAATTATTGCGTGAGGTGCAAAGCGCGGGAAGGTGCAGGTGCGCGTAAGGTGCGAAGGCGTGGGAAGTTGCATGCATGGCGCGTGCGAGGCACGAGAATGTGCGCGCGCATATGCACTGAAGGCGCAGGAATGAAGCGTAGCATGGTGGATTGCGAGGGTGACTCTGGTGTGAATAGTGCGCCATAGGTGTGGGGTGATGATGCAAGGGTGATATGGATGTGGCGCACGAAACATGAGCGAGACGCGCATGTACAGCGTGAAGCGCGGGAAAGCGCGCGCGCGCACAAGGCGCGAGAAAGCGCGTGAGTGTCGCGTGTGTTGTATTGTGCGTATGATGCGAAGTGGTGCGGTCCAAGAGCGATCCAATCCAAGTCCAAACCAAGTCCCGCTAGGCGCGCTAAATATTAGGTGGTAAGGTTTGAACAGTGTGAGTAAAACCATATGTGAAAATGCGAAGGAAAAATGGTAAACTTTGCGGATGTCCTATCCGACTTGTCTTCTTCATGCAGCTGTCAACATCTATACCTTCCTATAAGCAAGGCGCGGGAAGCGCGCATGAGGCGCATGGGCGCGGGAATATTGCGCACATATGCGCGCGTTCTAAGGTAAAAAGAGCATGGTGCCGCGTCATGCATGCGAAGAGAAAATAATACTATTGAGCTAGGCGGGCACAATCTAAGGTTGTTTTGTTGTTTTTTTCTTCTATGTTCTTCTAGGTGCTTCCTATATGCATATATATCAGTGTGTTATTAGTCTTTTGGACGGTGTTATAATGAGAAAAATGAGAATGAAAGAGCGCTGGACGAAACCCAGGGTAAAACAAATGATATCCTATGAACAGCGATGGTATATCTTTCTCTTTGGCACGCTGCTGAAGCGCTTGATCCTCCTCCTTGAGTGCGTGCGAGTGCGCGTGACTAGCACGCTTCGCGTCTCTTGCGAGCTGACACTTTACCTAAGGTAGGGTTGGAATGCGCAAGGCTGGCGCGCTTGGGGGGGCTTGTGACTGGCAGAATGAATTCCTGCACAACGCGCTGCAGGTTGAAGGCACGCCAATGGGAGGCGCTGCAAGGGGTGTAGGGGCGCCCTACAAGCTGATAGGGTGCGCGCGATGTGCGCGCCTTGGTGCGATTTCGCGCGAATTTGATTATATTGGCCAAACACGTGAGGAACGGCCATTTCCCTGCAAATGTGTTAGCGAGAAATGTATATAGTGTGGAATTAGGCGCAAATGTTGCGCAAATGGGCTGTAAGGGTGGTATATCAAGGCGCAGAAGGCGCATGGGCGAAAGAGAATAGTGCACATCAGCGCGCGCAGGAACAAAATTGACATGGTAAGCAAAAGCGCGAAGAATGCAAATCAATGTGTGAAGTGCGAAGTTAAAGGTGATAATAGGGGGGTTAGGCGCGTATGTATGTGTCAGGCGCGCGCCTAAGTTGCGCCTGGATGACTGATTGGAATATGTCTTGTGTTGAATGAAAGAAATGTGATTTAAAAGGGGGGAAATGATAGAAATACGATGGTGAGGAAACTCTGCTAAAATTATGACAGCGCGAGGCGCGGGAACGCGCGCGCGATCATGGCGCGTGAATAAGGGGTGGTGTGAAGATGAAGTTAAAGTGATTGGAAGCATCATATAGCTCCTTAAGAGCTTTAAACATGAAAGAGACAGAAAACACGAAACAAGATGAGGAAAAATATACAATGCCTCTAGGCGCACGCATTGAGCGTCCTCAGGCGCAATATGGTGCGCCTGAGTTGCGCCAGGGTCGCCTGAGACATGCTCTGCTTGGTGGTTAGGTGGCGTGTTGCATGGATGCTTTACCGGCATGCGATAGTCACTGGAAGCAAAAAGCACGATGTGCGTGTGATCGTGAGTGACATCTGGAATTTCCAGAGACAAACTCTGGTTGATGCAAGGTGCGACTTGAGCCTCTGATGCGATAGGAGGCTCCTCTATAGGCGCGCTAAGGCACAATAGATCTTTAGGGTCATCCCTGACCTCTGATGATGCGAGTGGTGATAGCGGTG
This sequence comes from Suillus fuscotomentosus, assembly GCF_016647785.1. NCBI lineage: Eukaryota > Fungi > Basidiomycota > Agaricomycetes > Boletales > Suillaceae > Suillus > Suillus fuscotomentosus. The sequence goes on along the minus strand of NW_024539526.1, from coordinate 709,538 downwards.
ATGGCGATGGTGCGATTGGCGAGGTTTCTTCCGTAAGCGATGCAATAGCGAGGGGCGAGCGTGTTTCTAGTGGTGTGTTAGTGTGCAATGGATGTTTAGAGTCATCCCTGACTACTGGTGATTCAATAGCGGTAGGCGCGCGCGATGTGATAGCAATAGGCGCGCGCGATTCGAGCGATGGCGCATTAGTGTGCAATAGATGTTTAGAGTCATCCCTGACTTCTAATGATGCGATTGATGGTGATGATGATGCGGATTGTGAAGGAGATGGCGCTGATGAGGATGATGGTGAAGAGGCGCCTGCAGTGCGCTTCTGGTTGCGCTTTGTGAGCGTGCGCTTGAGTTCGTGATCTAAAGTGATGCGTTCTGGTATGGCTTTGTGTGCTGGCGCAGTTAATGGTTGAGGTGCGCGTGAATCGCGCGAAGGCGTGGGAAGGGCGCGCGCGCGAGGCGCGTGAATAGGAACTGGTGGCCTTCTGTCAAGTACAACTTCTGAGGGTGCACGGTAGAAGAGTCCAGCTGTTGCATTAGCGCTAATGGTCGTATCCTGGGTTGCATGGTTCGCGTGATGGCGATCTTTGCACTTAGCCACTTTAGCTTGCGCTGTTGTGCTTGGCGCTACCACAGGCGCGCTAACTGGTGTGCTTACTGGTGCGCTTACTGGTGCGCTTACTGGTGCGCTTGCTGCGGGAAAAGCGCGCCCAGATAATAGGAACTGCGCAGCTGCAAAGACATCCATAAATGGGTATGGGTCGTATGGGTGGTGGTCAGGGAACTTGATCATAAGGTGCAAGCGGATTTGCGCCTGAGCATCACTAGGGATTCCTTCCATGAATAAGTGGTCGTGTTCGGCCTTTCCAATATGGTCTTCGTCCATGAGTGGCTGCATAACCTTCCTGAATACGTGCAAGTAATTGCTTAGTTCTGCGCAAGAGTGCATCGGTTTGTTAGCGTATTTGTGCGCGATGGCGCGCAAGTCCGCGAGCGCGTAGCGTCTTTTACCATCCCATCCAGGATACATTACCTTCACCTCATCTAAAAAGGCGCTGTAATCATCTACTGCTGCTTCAGGCATACCTCCCCATAGTTCATGATCATCGCGCTTAAGGTAGCAAATAATACCTTTGATGTGGTCGAGTCCTTGGAGTCCTGCTTCATCAGCGAGCTGCTCATAGGTGTCAATAAACTCGGCAAGGTTGTCTGTAGTGCCATCGAACTTGGGCGTGTTTGCTGTGCCGCGGATGGGCATTCTATAAGGCATTGCAGCGTGAAAAAGCGCAGGCGCCCGCGAGGCGTATAACAGGTGCGCGTGTGAGGCACAGAGGCGTGGGAATATTGCGCGCGCGCAAGGTGCGAGAATGCGTGACTAGAAGTTGGTTAACTTGTGATAATGCAAAGAGATTTACCTATATGTGCGAAATGCGCAGAACTAGATCTTGCTGACTGCTCCCCTCACGGTGGGCTCCAGTTGTAGAAACAACAATTCAGATGGTGAGTCTGAACAATGTTGGGTCTTGCAGAACCTAGCTGCTATTCGACCCTAAAGGGTTTCTGGACTAGGCTTAAGGCTCAGAGGAGAGGAAATATCATAGAAAACTACTGAGCACTCAGACTCATACTGGTAACTGGTGAAAAGATTGATTGCTTATGTAAGCTACAAAAGTGCCAACATAAGGTAAGGTAAAAACAGTCTCTACAAGCCCAGCCAGAAATGAATCCCTACACCAGTTCTTTGGCAAACTGTGTCTGAAGTTTTTCTATCGCTGGTTCTATTGACGTCACGAGCATCATGTCGTTCACTAATCCCGTTTGTGCTTCCCAATCCTCACTTACCATCCACTTACTACCGTCTCCTGTAGTTGGTGGTATTCCTTCCCATTTCTGACTGAGTCCATTGGCAATAACATTCAACTTCCCTGGAATGTGTCTTACATCCACAATATTGTATGCTAGTATTTCCCTCCACCGTGTGTGTGCCACATTTAGTGATGGATTTAATAATGTGTCCTTTAGTGCATTACAATCCATTTCCACTTCGATTGAGAAGCCCCAAATTATACCTGAGAATTTATCTAAACCAAACTTCAATGCCTCAAATTCCAATAAATAAGATTTGTACTTCCTTTCCATTGCTGATGTCCATTTTGATGCAAAACCTATTGGGTGTATATGTTTGATCCACTTCCTGGTGGGTGTCTGTACCTTAACTTTTTGTGACAAGACCGCCGTGAATCCTTCTATGCACCCATCCGATGTCACAATGAATACTGACCCATCATACCTTGGTGCTTGAAGTACTGGTCTTGCTGTAATAGCTGCTTTAAGATCTAAAAACACATTAGTATGTTCTATAGTCCAATATTGATCAAGTTGAAAATCAGTCATTGCTTTATGGTATGTGGTTTTGCTATATGAGCTATTCAGCGGGACTTTGAGTAATAAGTCTCGCAAAGGGCCTTCCTGTTTTGCATAAGCTCTTATCAATGATCTATAAAAGCCTGTGAGTCCTAAAAACGACATCAGTCCCATTGCATTTGCCGGTCTCAGCCAATTTATGATCACTGTAAGCTTGGTTAAGTCCGGTTTACCCCTTCTTGTCCAATTGTACCTCCTGCAAACTCTGTTTCCGATACACAGAATTTCGTCTTCCCTGGAGCTATTGAAAACCTGCACTCTCTGAACCAAGTGAAAATAATAGTCAGTTTGTTCATCATATCCTTGAATGTGTCAGCTGCACACCCTCCATCGTCCATAAACAGTTCCATGAAGTACGTTACCAAAAAATTGTGAAGCCTTGCCGCCAATACCTCATAGAATGTGGTGGGTGCTCCTGTAATCCCCATCGGCATTCTCTTATACCAAAAATACCCTCGTCCCTCCACATAGAACACCAGATATGGTTGCCACTGCTCTGGTACTTCAACTGCATAGTATCTGGCTGTGAAATCGAAGGTTGAAATATAACAGTGCCTGCTAAGTCATTGTTGTTTTGCCAAATGTCTTCTTGTATCATTGGTGCAACCTCCGTGACCTTGTTTAGTTGCGCGAAGTTTTGGCATACTGTTAAGACCATGGACAAAGGGTAAGACTGATTCTGAGGGGCTTGGCTTCAGCTCATGTGCTGCGCCCCTTACCCAAGTATGTGCCCTTAATTTCAGATTGGTGTCCGAAGAAAGTCTGAAGACATCCAAAGGATGTCCAAAGGTGTGGGAAACTTCAGAAGGACTTTCCAGATGGGTGCAAGTAACTTCCGGATGAATGCAGGAAAGTTCTGGAGGAACTTCTGGAAGTTATGATGAGGTTTCGTCCTGATATGGATATGTATAATGGCTACTCAGGACTTGTCCTGAGTAGAAGTAAACAGAGGAAAGGCTGCAAGGACAAAGTCCGAAGCAGAATAGGTCCGGAGGACTGTGGGAAAGTTCTGGATGAACTTCCAGAAACTTCGGATGAGTGGAGGATCAGATGAGCAGAGGATCAGAGGAGCAAAGCTCCGGCCTAGGGAGAAACTTCCTAGGCCTGAGGTGGATATTGACTAAGTTGGAAGACTAGAACTGATATGAGGACTTAGAGTGAGATCTAGTGTGAGGACTAATATGATATTCAGACTAAGGAACTACAGGACATATACAAGAGTTTATATACCAAGTGACTATCAGAAAGATCAATAAGCAAAGGTCCGAGGCTATGTACAAAGCATAAACAAAGTTATCAAATGTGAGTCAGAAATGAAGCATAGGTTAACAGATCAGTAATCATACTGGTAGTAAGTATAACCAAGGTACCAGAAACAAGGAATATTGGATAGGCTGTGTTAATGTTATATGCACAGGAAATGAATCAAGAAGCTTATCATATATCGGATAGGAAATGGATCTATACATCAGATTGGATTGGATTGGATATGGTCCGGACAAGATGCATGGATATATGAGATATGACATTAGGGCAATGGGACAAAGGGCGAATGATGCAGGCTAGCTGCAGAGGTATGGAGGTCCAATGTATAGAGATACAGGGGTCCGGAGGTCCAGATGAAGCATGGGAACATTGTCGGACATAGGTCCGGAATATGGGATATGACACATACTCTCCACTTCCTCAGTCCTTCATTTGAATTTGCAACTTTCTGTGTCTGCAATACTTCACGCTCAGGTAGTTCAAATGCTGGAACCTTCCCTGTGCTTTGACACTGATCATTAACTCTCTGTTTTAGCTCTTCTTCCAATAAGCCGTTCATTTCGTGAGCTTTCCGAGCTATGACCATTGTAGCCATGCACTTGAATAATTCTGGTGGCACCCGATCTATAATCCCCGCTTTCAACATCTCCTCTACCCTTTCATTGTAGAAACACGATTGCTCCGGAGTTAGTGGTCTCTGATGAGTGTGTAAATTGAATGTCTTGCCCTCTGGTACATGGAGATTTAGCTGTGCTCCTGGTATTATGTTGACTTCCATAATGATAGTGCAAATGAATCTGCATTATCCTTGACAAATTGTTCCAATTCCTGTTGTTCGGCCTCCATAAGATCATCTCCAATTGTGACTTGTCGAAGGATCTCTGCTACTCTCTCTGGTTTAAATGGGTTTGTGTGCCATGTATATATTGAAGGATCTTGATTCACTAATGGTAACTCCGGCAGTTCTCCCAGTAACTGTTCAGCTGGGTTCAGGGCTTCGTGGGTGGTGATCACACCAATATCGCTCTGTCGTACAGTCTCCCCCTCCCTCACGGCTCATTCCACCTTCCCCATCATCTGTTCTCCTTGATCCCTGGTTTGCCCACAGTTCTCCTCCCTTCGCCATAACTGCTTTACCCGTCTCTTGTCTTGGTGCCCTTGCTAATGTCCTATCGGCCTCCATTGTCCCATTAGAACATAAGGTGTGTACAAATCAACGATCTGAATTGTTTCTGTTGAAGTGGGTACAACTGCAACTGATGCATTATCTATACATTCATTGACAGGATTGGGGCATAGCATAACCAGGTTGTCCTCGTGCGGTGCCTCTCCCCACGCAAGGACTCTTTCTTTAGCTTGGATATTCCTGGAATGTTGGGTCAACGTGATATCGCTTTCTACGTCGACTCATTCTCTTTTCCCTCATTTCCTTCTTGAATTTCCTCAATCCAAGCCAATACTGGCTGTTGTGCATGACCAAATACTAATGCTATCATTGTAGCCGTCACTCAATTGAACATTCCTAAAACCTTGCTTACTATCGCTCTCCATGCTGCTTCCTTGCACGTTAACTTTTCCTGATGGTCCAGTGGTATTGGGCAGTTCCTCCCATTATGTCCATGCATGCCACACATGAAGCATTCACTGGAAGCAATCACTGCTGTGCCTGGTTTAAGCAGGTATCCTGTTTTGTGTGTGACCCTGCCATTCTCTCCCCATTTTGCATTCCATTGAGTTATTTGCGTAGCATACGCTGCGCACCCTCCAGCTGTATCCTGATGATATGTGTATAATGCTATGAGCTGTCTCACCATTGTCTTGACATCATCCGTTAGCACCAACTGTTGCAAGCCTGTTGTTGGCTGATGAGTGAAAGTTGACGATGGATGTGCTGTGGTCGTTTGTGCTGCTGTACATGTGATCGTGTTGCTACTGTGAGGTGCGTTTGATATTACTGAAGGATTGATGGACATTTGAAAAAGCTGGTTCTGAAGTGCTGCAATTGGGTTTTGTGTTATGTTATGTTGTTGTAACCGGGCTACATCTGTGCACAGTATATTGACTTCCAATTCCTGTTTCACATGCTGTTCTTTTTTCTCCAAAGAAGTCCTTCACAATGCTCGGGAGCTTCCATCTAACCTGCCAAATCATGGACATGCTTAACACAATTCCTGCACTTGTTGCCAGCTGCAATGCCTTGGTGGCCCAGGCCATGTGTGTCCAGCATTCATGATCATATAGCATGGTTTTCATTCCAACCTCCTTATCTGTCAATAAAAACTCCAGCAGTTCCTTCTCATATTCTGCTTTAGTCTTTTCCACGATTACAATCAGTGGCCAGCATCTTTTGAATGCTGCAATGAACACTGGCCATGTGGTTTTATCTGCCACCAGAAGAGCTTTGAACCATATTTCGGCTTGTGAGCCCGTCCCTAGGTAATCTCCAGATGCATCTAATTTGTCCGTGCTCATGATAATTGATTGCTGTCTCATTGCCCAGTTAAACAACTTTAAAAAATCAGCTTGGTTCTCTGATGTACGTCTGTCACCATTGAATATCTGTGGTGTTTCCATAGGCATCTCTTTCTTGGCTTGTGCGATCATGACAAACCTGTTTAAGTCGTAGTCCGGTGCCATAGAAGTTGATTTGAGCTGCTCTCTTTTCATATACCGTGGTAGTGGTTTGAAATTGAGTGGAATCAAGTCTAGATCCAATTCTGGGACCTCTAACTCTGGGAACAGGACATTGTTTTGGTCTTCATCTTCGAGACTGCTCAGAGGTGAACTCTCTGCACGGTATGGTGTATTTAGTGAGGATGCTCCGGGCGTATTGAGTGGAGAAGAAGCAATGGATGTGTCTGTTAACCACTCCACCCAGTTGGTTTTTGAGTGAACATTAGTTACTGCAAGTCCCATTGATGCTCTGGGTCTTAAGCTACTGGCCATCAGTTTCTGATGGGAATCTATGTAAACACTTGAAGTGAAACATAGCCCTTTTTGTAATATGTGCAGGTGTTCTGAGAACACCTACTGTCTAGCTTGGCCTTTTAGGCATAACACAACATAAAAAAACTGCTTTTACTTGTAATAAGGCTGCTGGTGTTTCTGAATCGAGGGTTCTTCCTTTTCTGATTGGACGATTGCAAAGAATGACTGTGATAAAACTGCGGCTGAGTGCTAATGCTATGCTGAGCACGGTTGTGTCGAACTTTCTCTGTTCACCATGATGAGATGGGTTGAACTGGCTCTGTGAGGCTGCTACTGGGATGAATGCTTATGCTACATGTTCGTGTGTGAATCTGCCAACCTCGTCTGACTAAGCTTTGGAAACAGCCGTGGGACTCTCTTCTCATCTCTCTTGCCCATGAGACCCCTAGTCCACTGTGCTCACACATCAAGGTTATTGATATTTAGGAGAGGTTTATGTGTTGTACAAAATGTGACAAAAATATTTGATATTTAAACTATGAGGGACCCCTTTGGACAAAAATTAAACTGTACTTTGTGCTGAGAAATGAGAGAGAAAAAGCTGTACTGGATCACTTTCTGTAGGCTTGAAATATGTTGATTAGAATATCATATCATAAATTTGACTATATTAGGAAGGTGTGCTGCGATGCCACTGTTCATTTAACACCCCATCTTGATGTATGGATATATCATTGTGGGCTATAGCCCTAAAACTGGAATACATCCATTAGCTCAATTATCCATTCTAAATGATACATCTCTGTAGGCTAGTGATCTATATGATTCTCTGTTTGACAGCCAGCACATTTGTCACTTTAATGGAGGATACCCAGGCTGCACTGTAAATGTCAAGCATCGTTGAGAATCTGAGATGCAAGATTGATTAAATCTGACTACACATGAAGGTACAGAATGATATTAATCAACCTCATCAAGATCTTCATAGGGAGGTTCATCAATAGAAGGTTCATTATCCTCCTGGTCTTCTGCACCATCATCCAAACCAGCACTTACCAGAACTCCCACATTAGACCACATCTCTGAGAAATGAGCAGACAAGGCATGCCAGATAGCAGCTTGGCGCTTTGCATATGCTGTCAACCCCTCTGTATCCTCTGACCAGTCCATTATGTGAAGGGTTGCTCGTTTATCCTAGCAGTTGGCTTCCCATGCGAAGAATGCTAACACACAGTGCATTTCTACTTGCAGTAGTTGTATTTCTTCTAACCATCTGGTATGTCGAGCCCTTGTCTTGTATCATTCAATGTGGAGTGCTAAATCGATCATAAAATGAGTATGACTCAGAACAAAAACATTGCTACATAAGCACTTACAGTCTTGCAGCCCCTCACTGTTATGTGACTCAGAAGAGATCCCATACGTAAGCCAGATCCATGACATGATTACTGTGCCCTGAGTCAGTCCCCCAAGGTTGCCTATTGGTCTGAGCTCAGATTTTTTCAATACCTGCAACTTACAATCCCACTTGACACGATCAAGGTGCCTTGAAAGGCAGATCAGCGCACTATGAGCATGTGAATACTTATCATGGCTGAGGACCAGCCACTTCTCCACAGCTTGGATCATCCTATGTGCGTGAGTGTTGGCACTTTGTCCACGTAGGTGTCAGCTTTTAAACTGCAAGAGCTGATGGTAAAGGTGTATATGAGAATGACACTCATACAGAGCATCATTGGCCTGTGTGGAATGTAAAGACCACTCTATTTGAAGAAGCTTTGAATCACATGTTGCAAAGTCACAGATGTCGGAAGGGAATAGCAACTGAAAATCTTTGGGTCTGGCAGAGTTGGGCTTTGGCTCTGGACAGATGCTCTCTTCATTGCTAGTTTGAGCACTATTGAGGGGGTGAATGAGGCCAATACCAGTAGCATGTAGTTAAGATACACATGGCATATATAAAACTTGAATTTCGGTCCATTCTTCAATCTGATGCTGGAGACTATTCCTGCATGTCAAGGTGTTTGCTTGCTGCTCATTCATTGCATGTTGACTTAAGTTCCCATTATCCACACAAAGTCGCCACCTACAAATGAAATCAGTTTAGTTTCACTCAAAATCCACTCACCACCTACTGTGCATGCTCAAGATCCAGACCTGTGCTGATAAGAATGCTCGGTATCAGCATATATCGCAAAACAAATCTTTATTTTCCATTCAGTAGTTGGAGAAACTGGCAGGTTGCCACATGGCTACTGTGTTCTGGTTTGAGTATGGAGAAGATTGACTCTTTCCTATCGCTTGACATGGTCAGTGTCTGAACTTTAAACTTGCTGCTCTCCCTTGACTGTAGGCCCTTTTAGATTGAAGATTTACCCTTGTCATTTTGCTTGGCCAAAGAACTTCAAGGTCGAGCAGAAATGCTACCCAGTGGTCCACATTGGAAGTCCCAAATCATTCCTATGTCACATCCTACTAAGTCACCTGTAATTCTCTATTGGTGTGACCCACTAGAGTGTATCGCAAGTATCTTCAACCACCCATTATTTCACAATCATATGGACTTCACATCTTGCAAGGTGTACACCACTGCAGAGAGGCTGTTGGAAACCACTCCGGAAGGAGGGAAACACTCAGAAACGGCACAGGACAAAGCGTGGACAGGTCGTGGATTGATGGTGCGGATGGTAGTAGATAAGATACAAGGCAGCAGTGCAACAGGAAGATAATCAACAAGGCAAGCAAGCACAAACAACACGTGTCATAAGCATCCAGCTTACACTCCTCCACCCTATGAAACACCAGCCTCCCTTTCTCCTAGCCAGATGTCTAACGCCTCTGTCTCTTCCAGTTCTCTCCTCGGCAGCCACTCGTCAGCCTCCGGTCCTTCTTCTTGCCACCGTACGAGGTATTGGGCACCTCTTCCCCTTCTTCTTTCGTCGACAATCTTTTCGATGAAGCATTCTATGGCGCCCTCGGCTGTCACGATGGCACCAGGACGTTTTTGTTCACGGTTGGGAAATAAGCAAGGGTCGTTTTGGTGGTAGGCGCGCAGTTGGGAGACATGGAAGGTGGGATAGATGTTCATCGTCTGTGGTAGATCATATTCATGATGTTGAAGCGCACACGAGGCAAGGCACGGACCCAGCCTTTTTGGTTTCTTTCGACGTGATAGTGTATGCATTGGTTAAGCGTCTTGTTTGTATGCTCGCTCACGCCGTCAGATTGTGGATGGAATGCTGATGACATTTTCAATTTGATACCCGTTAGTTGCGTCAATGATTTCCAGAATGAAGATACAAATAGCTTGTCTCGGTCTGATACAACTTTGAGTGGTAAACCGTTCTCGCAATACCACTTGTCGAAGAATAATCTTGCAAATTCTGGAGCAGTGATGTTCTTGCGACATGGAACTAATCGAATATCAGCATTGAGACAGTCAGTAATGGTGGCTACCATGTTAAATCCTTCATCTTCAGGTAGTGGGCCTATGAAGTCGATAGCGACTGAGTCACCTCGCTTGTCTGGGATTGGTAGCGGATGTAGTGGTCCTGGTGGCTTTGTGGTGGGTGATTTATTGCGTTGACATGAGTCACATGTCAGTATGTAAGCTTCTAGTAAGTCTTTTCGTATGTTTGGCCAGTAGAAAGACGTGCGGAGAGCTTCATAAGATTTGTCTCCTCCAAAATGTCCGAGATTGTCATGCGCAAGATGGTATAAGTCTTCTCGAAGATTAGCAGTACATGGAACGACGAGTCGGTCACTGATGAGAAATAACCCATCTTTCTTCTCTAGTCCTGGGAGGGAGTCGAGGAGACCGTCTAGCTTCGCCGTAAATGGGTCGTTAGGGTATTCTCATTTGATGGTCTCAAGCAGTGTCTTGTCCGATTGAATTGTAAGTACAGATGCGACCTGTGTTGTTGTTTCTGCGGTGTCAAGATCCAGATGCGTATTGTGCAGCGCTGTATCTGGTTCAGGAAAGTCCGTGCGTGATAGTGCATCTGCCGCCGCATTGTCAGTACCCTTCAAGTATACAACCTTAAAGTCATATGCGGCGAGAAACTCTTGCCAACGACCTTGTCGTCATGACAAATCCCGCTGGGACATGAAGCTTTCAAGTGTTCTATGGTCTGTGCGAACTTCAAACTGTGTTCCAAGAAGTTCTACCCTCCATTTCTTCAGTGCTCGTATGATCGCAAGTAATTCCTTTTCGTGTACTGGGTAGCGTAGTTCTGCATCTTTGAATGGTGAAGACTCAAAGGCTACTGGTCGAGCCGTTTCCCATGTCAGTCCCCATGATAACACTGCACCTGTGCAAAACTCACTTGCGTCAGTGGTCACGAAAACTTTATTGTCACCTGGTTCATCATGGTTGATAGTCGTCAGTACTCGACGAGAGATTACCAGTTCCTTGATTGCGCGGAATGCGGCATCATGTTCTGCCGACCAGCCGGGCCATTATAGATCAACTGCCTTCATTGTCAGTCCGTTCAGCACACGCGTATACTCGGCAAGATTGGGGAGGAAATCTGCAACATAGCATACTAGGCCAAGGAATGCGCGAACTTCGTTTGCGCTCCTTGGAGCCGGCCAGTTGATAATACGAGAGATTTTGGATGGGTCTGCCTCGATACCTTGGTCCGATATGACATGGCCGAGAAAATGCACCTCCGTTGTGAAAAGGCATGTTTTCTTGGGGGAGCAAAAGAGTGACGCTGCACGTAGTGCTTCCAATACTGCATTGACGTTCAGTACATGTTCCTCAACAGTCTGTGACCAAATGATAATGTCATCCAGGTAAACATGACAAATTTTACTGATCAGTGGATGGAGTGCTGCCACCATTTGACATTGATGTGTTGCCGGCGCGTTGCGCACGCCCATTGGCATGACGCACCACTTGTGTAGTCCAAAAGGTGTGTGTACAGCAAGTAGGTGTCTGTCGTCAGGGTGGACCTTTGTTTGAAAGAACAAGTTAGTCATATCCATTTTCCCGAAAATTTTCCCTTTAGTGCAATCCATCAGGATCTCGTTGATTCTCGGTAAAGGGAAATTATCCGGCACGGTATTGGCATTAAGCACTCGAAAGTCGTTTACCCATCTGGGTAATACCGTTGGGTCTGCTTTTGGGATGATGAATGACGGGGCTGAATGCTGAGATGAAGATGGTTGTATCCGTCCAGCATCGAGATGTTGTTGTAGCAGGGTGTGCCACGATTCTCGGTACTTGCGTGGGCAGTTGTAGCCTCGCATCTGAATTACTTGATTCGTGTCTCGAAGTTTGATGCGATAATAAACATCATCTGGTAAGTCGTCAATGTGTGGAATATCCACAGGGAAACAATCCGCGAAACGAGTCTTAGCGTCAATATTTAGTTGCGCAAGCTTTTCCTCAAACGCTAAGCTTTCTATCCTCTTCTGTAACACTGCGCCAATGTTGACCGGTTGGATCGTCTTGCATTTGTCCTCGATCTTGGTTTGCTGTGTGACAAGAATGTCCTTCAATTCGAGTGCGAGTGATTTCCGGTACACATTGACTTGGGCGACAGAAGGAGTAACAGGCGGTGGTACAGGTAAAAAGGAAGGAAGTGAAGGGGGGTTTAATAAGTCGTACAAGGAATCTTTTACAATACAAGTGCGTAATTCGTGGTCGATAACAATGCAATTATGAGAAAGAAAAGGGCCACCAAGGAGAAGGGAAGTGCACAAATTCGGTGCGATAACAGCCTTTATGGTCCGTGAAGTCCAGTCACAATTAATTGAAGTGGGCTTAATTCTAATGTATTCATGGAGGGAAAAAGGGGGGGAGTTCGTGTCTGATTGCATGGCTACCATCGCAGGAATTGGAATGTGCAATTTTCGACGTCGTAACCCAAGCTTCCTGACGAGAGCATCATCAATCAGAACTAGGGAAGAACCGTCATCAATTAGCGCAGATACAGAAACAGAAAACAGAGAAACAGAGCCAATAAGTGAACATTGCCACATAAGCTGTGGTGTGGTTAAAGGCACTGAAGATGAGGGGTTTTCAGATTCGGAGGATGTAGGAGAAGCAGGCGAAACAGCGTCAACTGGGAATGAAGACTGTATTTCAACATACTCTTCTCCCGAGTCTGTACCGTTGCCAAGGACAGCAGACGGCATTACAACAGCAGCAACAGCTTCCACAGATGCAATGGTTGACATTTTCGAGGACTTGTTCTTGCGGTTGGCAGCCATAGCCTCTGTCAATGTCTTGTAGGTAGCGCCGTCAGGGAAACCGTTCTTGCAGTCTTTGGAGCGGCAAGTGACGTAGAAGCGTCTGCACTTGAAACACCCTTCATGTTTGTTAAGTAGCGCTCTTTCGTTCTCGGTGAGGGCTGGGAGACGAGTGTACGTTTTGGATGTCGCGTCTGATGATTGGCCAGCTTTCAGGTTGTTTGTACGCACGCCGAAGGGTTGTTTGTTCCTGGAGAGAAAGGCCGCATTGATAGCTTCCTTTTGCCTTGCGACAGTGCGTAAGTGTTTATCGTCGAGACACTTTACTTTCTCCATCCATTTTTTTAAATCAACCTCGTCATGAACTCCCTCATGTCTGCAATCTGCGGAGAGGTCGTCATTCATGTTGGCCTCCAATTGGTTTCGCATGAGGGTCTTTGAGAAATAGCAAGTCTCTCCCGTCAAAAGCGCGTTGGTGCTTTGGAGTTCTGCCGCCCATTCGGTGAAGGGCCTTGTCCCTTGGGACGAGCTGAGCAGTTTCTTGTGCACCTGCGCTGCCCAATCAGAATCAAGCCAGTTCGCTCGAAAGTCTTTCATGTAGTCTGCAAAGGACATTGCGTCCAGGGCCACATGATTAGTCATGTACCAATCCTGAAGCCGCGGGTCTAGCATGCCCCAAGCGACTTTCTTCACTTGTACGTCTTCAGCTACTTCCTTGTGAGTAAAGTAGTTCTGGCATGCCATATCCCAGGCTCGAACGACCTCTGGTGTGAGTTCGCTGGCCGTGAGAGTTGGTGGCTTCGTGCATGCCGACTGCTCAACTCTTGCGGTCTTCATGTGGGTATATGCGCGTGGTTCGAACATGAAATTGAAGTAGGAACCGTCGGATGAAGACGAAGATGATGAGTCTGGTGAGGGTGCACGTGGTGTTTGCGAGGGTAACATCTCGGTATTTAAGGTTGAGTTATCCCCAGCTTTTGCTCTAGCGCGAGTGAGAGGGGCAACTGTCCCTTTCGGCAGTACCTTTTTGTAAGGCACGATGTCTGTGTGTACCAGTGACCTTTTAAGGACCACTTTTGTATAGCGGGAAGGCGGCAGGTACGGTTTGATATATGGCGGTAACAGGGATCAGCAACGATGACAGTGTTGAACACTGTGGAGATTTCGACTTAGTCGAACACTTAAAAAAAAGTGGACACCACTCCGGAAGGAGTGAAACACTCAGAAACGGCACAGGACAAAGTGTGGACAGGTTGTGGATTGACGGTGTGGATGGTAGTAGATAAGATACAAGGCAGCAGCGCAACAGGAAGATAATCAACAAGGCAAGCAAGCACAAACAACGCGCGTCATAAGCATCCAGCTTACACTGTGTCACATCTATACTGAATGGATGATGGGAAATGACGCTTGGGACATGCAAGTGCATAACAAATTGAATTTCAATGTGTTTGACTAATGTATTTTTGAAGTCAGCAATACCACACGGTGCAACTCTTCTTGGTACTATCCTATCATCCAACAAAACGAACATTACTGCCTTAACAGGCAATCATGTAGCTCATCTACTTCTTATTAGCTTGGTCAATATACATATGAATACATGACTCAAATCTTCATCAAGTTCTTTCGTTCTCACTGCCTTACTGCTGGTCCTGAAGTTTATTTATAAGAGGAAGCAGATGAAAGGTGTATTGGAGGATCGCCTCATACACCAATGTCTAGACATTGTTCTCAAATCACTCAAGCAGGCTGCTCGAAAGGGCATCATGTTATCTGACCCCATTGGGCAGAGTCGTTACTGTTTCACTGCACTGGCAAGTTATATTGCTGACACCCCGGAAGCCATGATGCTGGAGACTGTCGGTGGAAAGATGTCACCAGTGACCATGGCAATGTACAAGCATTTTGGGGATGACTTCCAGCATGAACCCCGCATGAAATCAATGACTCTTGCGCAGCTTGCCATTGTCCACTCACATGCCAATCTCCTTGACCTTGAGGCTTTCTTCTGTGAAGTGCAGAAGTTTTGTCTGAATGGTGTTGCCAAACTGTTCTTTCAGGACTGGATACTCGCAGAGCCCTCCCATTTCTTTACACCAGAATCCCTACACCACTTGCATAAGGAATTTTTCGACCACAATGCATAATGGCTCATCTGTGCTGTTGGAGAATCCAAGATCAATTTCTGATTTTCCATCTTACAGCCCACCACTGGTTATTGTCACTTTCTTGGAGGCATCTCGAAGCTTAAACAGGTCACTGGTTGCTGTCAATGAGACATGCAGCGATATATCATTGCAGTGTGCATGGACGCAGCACCTGCATGTATCATCACTGCCTTACGTGCGCTCATGCAATTCTGTTATCTCGTTCAGTCGCTATACCTTGATGACGACGATCTCAAGTGCATCTCGGGCACATTCCATGAGTTCCATGCAAACAAGGATGCAATTATTGATGCTGGGGCTCACCGGGGAAAGGGCAATAGACCCATCACTCACTGGCATATTCCCAAGTTAGAACTTATGCAGTGTTGTTCCCAGTATCCATACATCTGGTGTCACAAGACAGTGGTCCGTGGATGTTACTGAACATGCTCATATCACCAAAATCAAAGACCCAGCGAGGTCTAGCAATAATAACAACTACAATCCTCAGATATGTTGACACCTGGACTGTGCAGACAAGTGTTGCTGGTTTGAGCTCGCTATGAGCCTTTTAGATCGTGGACAGTGTGCTGAGGAGCTGAAGGATGTAGACCCTGACATTGATGATGACGTTGACATACATGAAATTTCCCCTGAACCACAGCAGCCTGGACATATACATCCAATCACAAACTATTTCGCTATCGCCAGAGCTCTCTGGTGCAGAGATGAGGGTTCAGTTCCTGTTCCATTGTGCTCATTTAGTGTTGGATGCACAGCCTTTAATCTTGGGTATGATCCGTCCATCAGGAGTATTACCATCAATGAAGTCACTGTGAAATTTGACTTACCTGATCTGTGGCTAGCCATTGCTGACTTTCTCCAGTGTGAGGCTACTCATGGACATCAGCACATTCATGCCATAGGTGGCCCAAGGAGAGCTGGACCTACAGCTGACCTTCCTTTCGACAAACTTCAAGTCTGGTTCAAGATTCACTTGCAAGACAGACTTCCACAACACTCATACCATCAAACCTGCTCAAACACTTAATTGTGCTCCACCCAGTGGTCCCTGGATCCTGGGTCATTATGACACAGTTATTGTGGAGACAACTGTGGGCTATTCATGGCCCAGTAGTTGTCTCTCAGGCAAGTTTTCTGTCTCATATAACGACACTCGTTCTAACATCGACTACTTACCCTGCAGATCACACCATCACTCAGATCAGGCTTATCGTGTGGCCTATTGGTAAGAGTGGCACGCAATGGTCATGGCAAGATCGATTTCTCACCTATGTTCAATGCTTTGACTTATCAAATGATCGCGATGCAAATACACAACTGCACCTGCTCAAGTGGGCAAAATGTTCGAATTATTAATCTGGTCCCTCATCTTGAAGTCACTGCAGATAAGCGCCTCACCGCACATAATAGTATGGAGCATGCTGCAGAGCTTTGGTTGAATGAGTTTTGGGAAACAAGCACCTTCTTCGCCCTATCAGCATAGTATTTGGTTCGAGAAAAGATCAGTTTTTGGTTATGGTAGTGCACAGTACCTATTTCATGCTATTCTGAGTGTACATAGCAACCATTGTTCATCCTGCATGCTATGCCATCTGCTTGTCATTTTCGAATAATTAACCTTGGGAAGAAGCTGTCATCCTTTGTGATGGCTCCCCCAATACATGACACCCAAACAATGGACAAACTCACAAATTCTGAACTTAATCATTTGATACTCGAGGAACATCAACCTGCTAACAAAGACGAACTTACCACCTGTTGACTCATATCTTCCAATCCTTTACCACTGAGATTCCTGTAGCAGAAGAGCTTGCAATTCCTTTGAGCAGTGTTCCTCAAAGTGCAAGGCTTGATGGTCTTCATACTTTCAGTGTTGAACCAGATGGGGTTCCCATGATCAACCTGTACGATACTGAAAAGCATTGGTGGAATTGGGTGCTGCCATCATCATATGAATGCAACTGTTCACCTACAAAACACAGGGAGCAGAAAGGAGTCAAAAGTAACAAGGGAGAGTGGATCTTGGTCAATGAAGCTGCTACAAATGTGGAAAAGTTAACCTACCAAACCATTGATACACCAACCACTGAAGACACAAACATCACCGAAAACAGCCTCTCAGAGTCCATATTGTCTGGTGGAGCAGGGTCATTTGATGACCAGATGCCATCCAGCAATAGCAAGGGTTCATTGGACTCATCCAATGATGGGAATGAAGCGATGGCCGGTGAGGAAGACTTCAATCAATCTTTGACAGAACATATCTTCGGATCATTCTTTAATGTCATCTCTGTTGCCCTCCTTGCAAAACAGCCTGAACTTGCTCAAAAACACCATTTGTCATGCAACTGGAGCACAGCAAACTCATCACACCCAGTACGTGGTGAAGATATCAAATGCAAACCAGATGGACTGCTAGCACATACACACCTTTGGATACCCTTGCAAAGACTCTCAACACTAAAGCATACCTACTTCTGAAACATCAGCCCTGGAGAAGATTCACTCTGATGATCTCACTGTGCACCGGCTATCATGAACTTTGCGTCCACTTGTATGACCACTTGGGTGGTGTCATAAGTGCTTGTACTCATATTGACCAATAACCTAACAAGTACTTACAAATATTCTCAAGTGTGGTCTTCAGTGAACTTGAATGTGTTGGGTACGACCCCTCAATTAACATCTTTAGGCACACACTTGATCAAACAATCAAATCACACTTGAATTGGCTCTCCATCCACATCCTGAAGGACTTAAAAGATCTGGAAGTCAAGGCTGCCAGTGAGGGAAATGGTGAGGGTGAGAGTGAGGTTGAGAGCAAGAACAAGAGCGAGGGCGAGAATGAGGGCGAGGGTCAGGATAATGAGACCACATCTCAGGACACCACTAAAATTAAAAATGATGATGATGACCCTCTGTGCGCACCCCTTCCAGAACCTATTGGCAAGATTCGCGTCTATGACCATTACTACGATATGCTGGAAATTATATTCTCGAGCCAGGGTCTTATTAGGCATGGTTCCATTTGTTACTTGGCCAGGAAAGACAAAGAAGAGTTCATTATCAAGGACCACTGGGTACTGGGGGGAGAGGAGGCTATGAATGAGATCAACATGATGAAGAAGATGAGTGGAGCCTGCGGTGTTCCTACCCTCATCGAGCATTGGTTTGTTGAGTCTGGGAACAAAGTTGATTGAACTTCAAACTATCGGTACAAAGTTTTGCACAGCCTTAAGGGCACATCCTGGACTCATGGTCACCTCATCTTGAAGCCACATGCAAGGCCTTTGCATAAATTCTGCTTGAAGCTAGAGTTGCTCAGCTCAATACGCAATATCATCAAAAGTAAGTTCTATATTACAATACAGTGGCTCAAAAAAGTGTCTCAATGTTTGTAGGTTTTCATGTAAATGTGTTATTGCGAGCCCGGGTGTGAGAATCTGACTAAGCCAAAGGGAGGTCCCAAAAAGCTCCGCTTCTCGGCTACAATTATGTCCCCTATAGCGTGAGAATCCATTGACGCCATGCGAAGATATGGCTATTTTAATTAGGTGACTCATTGGAACACTTTTTTGAGTTTCTATTAAAATATGAAAATCAGATCATTTAGACATGACACCATTTACAAATATATATATAAATGGTCCCATATTGACAATATGGTCTCATTTTAATATCCTGTACATATATAAACCCTTCCAATAACATCATGTCCCTCATAATCAGCATGAAGTCTATTTCCTCTTCTCAAAGAGATAATATCTTTTTTCTCTCCACCTCTGGTCTATCTATCAGGCAGATTGCCTCCAAAACTGGTCTGGAGAAGTCAACTATTGCCAGGGTTATCAACCAGAATATTCCCAACAAAGAAAATGTCAAAATGGGTCGTCCTTCTAAACTTACTCTGCATGACAAAAGAGCTCTTGTTCATCATATTATATCTGGAAAGGCCTCTACTGCTGTTCAAGCCACAAAATACATCAATTCTATCATCACTACCACTATCTCCACTCAAACAGTCAGGAACACCCTCAAGGAAGCCAATCTTAAAGCTGTAGTCAAGAAGAAGAAACCCCTACTGTCACCAGCCCATAGGAAAAGGAGACTAGTATTTGCTTTAAAGCACCAGCACTGGACTATAGAGGACTGGAAGAGAGTTATTTGGTCAGATGGTCAAGAGTATGTTTGGAAAAAGGCAGGAGATCCACTTGGAGAAAAAGAAGTGAAAGGTACTCTTAAGTTTGGAGGAGGAAATATGATGGTGTGGGGCTGCATGGGGTGGCATGGGGTGGGAATTCTATGTGAGGTGGAGGGGAGGATGAATGCAGAGCAGTATGTCTCCATTCTGGAGGAGTGTCTGCTCAAAAGCATGCAAGAATCAGGTATTGATGAAGAAAACATTATCTTCCAACAAGATAATGACCCCAAGCATACCTCAAAGTTGGCCACCAAATGGTTTGAGGACCATGATATTACTGTCCTATCATGGCCAGCACAGTCTCCAGACCTCAATCCCATTGAACATCTTTGGGAATTACTCAAGAGAATGCTTGCTGCCTATCAAGACCCACTTAATGGACTATTTCAGTTATGGAAGAGAGTTGTAGTAGAGTGGGGAAAGATTGCTAAGGAGGAGTGTCAGAAATTGATAGAAAGTATGCCTAGGAGGGTAGCAGCAGTCATTAAAGCTAAGGGAGGAAACACTAAGTACTAGAATTATAGAGATTATGTATAATTGATTCAAACTCAAAAAAGTGTCCCAATGAGTCACCTAATTAAAATAGCCATATCTTCGCACGGCGTCAATGGATTCTCACGCTATAGGGGACATAATTGTAGCCGAGAAGCGGAGCTTTTTGGGACCTCCCTTTGACTTAGTCAGATTCTCACACCCTGGCTCGCAATAACACAATTACATGAAAACCTACAAACATTGGGACACTTTTTGAGCCACTGTATATCGAAGATTTTACTGACCTAATGTTTAGTTCAGAAGGAAGCGGTGAAAGAGCGCAAGGTTCTCCATTGTGACTGCAGTTTGAACAATACTATGATTGAGGACGATGGGAAAGACACCCACGGGATGCTGATAGACTGGGAGCACTTCAGTCAACTACTCAAAAAGACCTCTTAGGTCTATGTGTTTGTGGCTAGCAAAGGACCTAGTGGGTGTGCTTTAGGATGGTATTCCCAATATTTTACCCTATATGCTGGGATATCCCAGCCCACACTGAATACAGTGTCTGGGCTATCCCTAGTATCTATTTGTGATCTTTCCCAATCCCATTCAGGACCACTTTAGTATGTCTCTTGGACATCCCAGTACATTTATTGGGTGGACTTTCCCATCATAATTATGAGCGACAGGGGTCCTTTTGAAAACATTTTTGGGACAATAAAATCTACAATTTGTACATTTATGAGAAGCAATAGTAGGTGTATATATATATAAGGCAATTAGTATACATGTACATTAAATGACAGAATGTTTTGATAGTGAAATAAAAGATATATATCTTTACTTCATATAATTACATTGAAAAGTTCACTTAATGAGATCATCAAAAGTCTACATGGTATTACAGATATCTTTGAAGTTCCTTATAAAGTGAACCAAGGGAGAGGAATTTTTTAGAGATAATAATGTTAGCATTGGTGTTTGGGCTGTCTTGCTAATACTCTCTATATCATCTACTATTTTCACATTATCTGGGCTTTCCCACCAACTCTTTTCATACCATCTGGGCTCTCCCGCCTGTCCTTCTATTACTATCTGGGCTTTCCCATCTCTGAATATTTTATACTAATTGCCTTACATATATATACACCTACTATTGCTTCCCATAAATGTACAAATTGTAGATTTTATTGTCCCAAAAATGTTTTCAAAAGGACCCCTGTCGCTCATAATTATGATGGGAAAGTCCACCCAATAAATGTACTGGGATGTCCAAGAGACATACTAAAGTGGTCCTGAATGGGATTGGGAAAGATCACAAATAGATACTAGGGATAGCCCAGACACTGTATTCAGTGTGGGCTGGGATATCCCAGCATATAGGGTAAAATATTGGGAATACCATCCTAAAGCACACCCACTAGGTCCTTTGCTAGCCACAAACACATAGATCTAAGAGGTCTTTTTGAGTGGTTGACTGAAGTGCTGGGAGTAGGCAATAGCATGGGTAACCCATGGGTTGCCACGAGCTGACCCATACCCATACCCACCAATTACCTATACCCACCACCTAAGGGTTCGGTGGGTCATGGGTTGTAGGTGTGGGTAGTATGAGTTTGGTGGGTCTTATACCCATGGTGGGTAACCCAAGGGTTTAGTATCATTTAGTGTTGAAATCCTGTTGTCATCATAAGTCAAATGTTATACTATGCGGTCTCATTCCATAAAAGGAAGGTTGCGAACACCAGTTCATAAAGTGACAACAGAGGTAAATAACTATCATGGTAATGGTGTTGGTTCTTGTGTCCAATGATAGGGAATGGGCTCAAAGAATGCATAGATAGATGAGAGTCATTCTTTGCTCAAGCACTCTGTGAACATAATATTAATTAAGCAATAGTTTTGTGTACAGGTACTAACTCATTTCAGCCTCGGAATCCTCCTTGGGACACTCAGTCTCACTTTCAGACTCATTGGCCTTGGCACTTGTGTTGGAGGACTGTTGGTGCAGAAATATCGATGATGTCAGCATCATGATTAAGTTCCTTCTCCTCATCTTCACTTCGAATGATAACAGAATAGCTCTTGCTTCTGATGAGAGCCTTTTTGATATAGATAGCCCTAAGCTTTCTTCAAGTTCAGAGTCACTTGCAGCTGCAACAGGTGCTTGTTTGGCCTTATTGAAGGTGAGCTCGTCACCATCACTTTGCTTGCATTTGACAGCCTTCCTGACTGACTGAAAGAATTCCTTGTCCTTCTCTGTGAGTTTCGGCTGATATTTACTGAACATTAGGAAGGATTTGGCTATTGGAGGTGATAGGAGTGACTGATGACTTGTTGATATTAAGGTTTACGTTGTATACGAAAACTATGTATAGTTCTTACACAATCCTGCCAGAGTTTGACATTTGAGGCTTGACACATGATCCATGGTGTGGGTATGGGTGGAGTGGTGGGTCACGAGACCATAACCCATACCCAACCCACCAACTACCCATACCCATGACCCATGTGGGTTACCCATACCCATACTAATGCCTAGCTGGGAGTTCGCTGTTAATATTTTAAAGAGCAGGAACTATGCTGTTGGGGGCACAGTGAGTGTTTTTATTTTGCCAAATAATACTATGTTTTAATAATGAACATTTAGGGCACATTACCCTTCATGCCCCAAGTGCTTCTCTTGCAGCTCCACCTTTGTGATCTGGATGGAGTGGATGAACACAAGAAAGCCTTCTGTTCGAAAGCAAAGGTTGCCCCCCTGGTTAGACATGGCTAACACAATGACCTCAAGTCAATGTTTTACATCTTCATCTGGATCTGTATCAAATTCAGAGGTCCTCTCGGCATGAAACGTAAACTCGATAATACTCATGACTGGATACCACATCAATGATCCACATCCAAATTCAAGTTGTGCTGTGACAGCAAAACATCATTCTTCTGGCATATGGAGCACTATGTCGAGGAACTTAGCAAGCAGTTCCATCCATACTTCAAAAAACTCCTTCCTGTCGCATTGGAGTGGTACCATCTGATGAGAGAACCAATGAAGGTAACCTTTGATGATGTAATTGAGATGCTAGAGAGACATATCACAAACCTTCCAATGAATCAGCCATCACCTGAGCTCCTCGCCTCACGGTGGTTACTTAAAGGCCTCAAGGCAGAACACTTGGCAAGCAGTGGCAAAGAGGGGGAATCACAATCACTCGTAGATGAGACGAGCCATAATAACAAATGAGTCATAGATTACCAATGGACCCTAGAAATTGTACCCAAGTCAAAAAGGAGTAAGACTGGATAGGTGTTTAGCGAAATGTACTTACATAAACTTGACTCTACTGCAAACACTTATGTAATCTCTCTCACTTTGATTTGATATGCATTCTATTCGAGTCATGTTGTAACATCATGAATATTTCCAAATGGTACATCTTCACTTAGGACTTTAACATTTTCTAGTGACTAATACTAACTATGTTATGCCTACACACAGTCGACTCAGCCATCTTCAAAGCACACTTTCAGCTTCGTAAAATTTTCACCTTTACACATGGGCTGCAGTTGACTCATATTTCCAGATATTATTTGTAATGATCATTCTCATTCCTGCTACCAGACTACACAAAGCATTTGGGTAAGTGTCTGATTTAATTGGTACTACTTGTTATTACTCCCAGCTACAGCCCCAGTCATACCTGCCTGCAGTAGCCCTAAGAAGAAGAGAACAAAGCATAAAGCTACGGACTCTGATGGGCAAGAGATTTCAACCAAGAAATGACGGGCTGGGGCCATGCCACTCTCCATGTTGCAGCAGACTCCAGATGTAGATAGCCCCTTACTCTCTCGGCATTCTGGACACCCAGGCACAGGAACAGGAGGTAGAGCCAATCAACTTGAGAGAATTGGTGCCCTTGTGGGTGCCCCAGCACGGACCAGCCAACCCAAGGGCTCTACCTCCCTCAATTTGAACATTCCGGTCAACCCTCTTGCTCCAGAATCAGTTCGTAAGGGTTGTGGAAGTCGGGCAAAGGTAAGTCTATTATTCTACCCATAGTTACAGATGTCGACGCTGAATATATTTAGAAACCTCCTCCACCATATAGTGCCTCTGAGCTGGTGGATCCCCCTGCTGCAACTTCCACTAAAGCTCAGGGAAAGAAAGCCAAGGCGACGAAGACTGCTGTTATCCCTCCCTTGAGCATGGAGGCATCAGACATCCAATCCAGTTTTCATCAACATGAAGCTGGTGCAAGCTTTTCTCAACACATTGTTCCCCCGGGCACAGAACCTGACTTGCAAGCACTCAACAACCCATATGTAGCTACAGCAAGGGAGAAGGTTGCCACAATGTGTCTTCCTGCTATCACTACTAGATCTACAAAGAAAGATTTTGTGCCACCAATACCTTCAAGATCTACATCAGCTGTACATCAATCTGATCACATGTTCTATCAAAATTTGGACCCTACCCTTTGATCAGCAGATGATGGAAGTGGTCAAAAAGATTCAGAATCAGACACGTCTAGTGAGAGTAGTGATACAAGTACTACTGATGACAAAGAACAGGAAGTTGGTTGGGGAGCATCAAAGGGATACCTTACTGCGCACCCTGGTGAGTCACTGGTTAGGTTGTCATCATGTGTGCTAAATGAGTTATAGGTTTCTCAAAGAAAGTATTACCATCTCAACCCCAGGTCACCACTGCTCTGCCGTCAGACTTCAAGTTCCAATATTCCCATGATGAAGACAATAATATAGCATTGGCTGTGGAGGATAGTGCCTCCAGCGATGATGACATCCAGGTATGTTTCACTTGTTTCCCTGGAGTGCGCTAATTTTTCTGTCTTTTTTTTGCAGCTGGCGGCCATTGAACCCAAGCCAGATGATGTTTTACTCCATCACCAAAAGAAAAATGGATGCCCCTGTGTTCCTAATCCCAAATTTCTTGATCTCCTCTGATCTTCCGACACAACATCAATCAAAGTGGAGGAATCAGAAACCAAAGCTTCTATGGTCAAAGCACCAAGATCCAAGGAACTGTCTGAGCCCAAGCCCACTCAACTTGGCTGGTACCTGCCACACTGGAAGGCCTTCCTTGAGGATGCCAAAGGGGATTGCTATACACAGCACACAATCGAGAATGCATTCCCAACTTTGGCCGATGATCTACCCATTTCCGTCACTGAAGCTCTCACATCATCTCTTGTAGAATGACTTGAAGGCAGTAAGCAGCTCAAACTAGGTATGACCTTTTCTTCCTCAAGACATTTTACTCATGACATATACTAGGTCTGTGGCCCAATTACAAGCCTGACATGGCGAAACTGGTATGTATGTCAGTTCTCGCATGTCCAGATTCTAATATTTTGTTATCCTAGCTGTATGAAGATTGGTCAACCTGGCACTCCGATTTGAAGAAAACAGCAGTTGCCATAGCACCCACCATATACAACCTCATCCCCTCACCCGAAGTCGCTATGCAAGATCGTGTGACATAGGTACAGAATACCGCTAAGGAGCTTTTGCACAATTCACTTTTTCTTTGCAATGGTGTGGATGAACTGGGGAAAACTAATAATGCTACTCACCCTGCACTCTGGGAGGCCACCATCAGTTTCTTATATACTGGATCTTATTGTGTTGCTCACAGGAGGCTGGATATTTTCAAGAAGGAGATACTGTTGAACAGCCTAGCTTTGATTTGCACTGTGGTATCTTTTATTCATCTATATTATACACTATCAACAACTGATTGAAGCTGATTTTTGTAGTACCATTGTGTCCTGGACGGCTTTATCAAGAATGGCAATGGAAAATCATTCCCAAAATTTTCCACTAAAGAATACAGCATCATCTACCAGTCAATGATTGCTCTACTTGAGGATGTCAAGAATAACCCATACCATGAACCTAAATTGATGCAGCAACTTCGCGAGTAGGCCGCAGAAGGATGGTGAGTCTTTATTTAACCAAGTATCAGATGCTCATTGAACTCATGCAGTGCGGAGTCTTGCAAGCTCGACGGGAGGGACATGACAAAGCATAATTATTTGCGAGTCATTCTGGATTAGGTTTCGGGTGTTTTGCTTTCATGTGTTCCTGTCATCGCTTATACTACCACTTACTACTACATGTTTCCGTTTATCTGTGAAATGAATATATTTTGGTGATTCTGCTGATTTTTAGGTTCTATATTTGCAGTTATTTGCCTATTTTTAAATGTGAGAACAGTGGTGCGAGAATACCTGCTACTGGATAGTAGTATACAATAAGATTTGTGGTGAATTGTGTACAGAAATGAAGTTCTTGGGGTGTCTGTGAATGTCTGTACAAGGATTGACAGGGAAAGGTGTTACTGTAGTAAGCTATCCAGAAGGGACCAAGCTGTCTGCCTCTCACGCTGTACAGCTCTTTACAGAACTATATAGAACCCAGTAGTTTACTAATGTAGCATCAACCTCCACAGCAAGGTTTTGTACATCCATAATATGAAGTCAGAAATCCCTAAGAGCACAATAAAGTCCATAGAGTTCAAGTTTGGGCTGGGAATAGCATGACTCTGTGTCTCCCATTGGTAGAGAACCATAGCGTGTGGGTCTACACTTTCTATTGCCATCAATCTGCGATAGGATAATTCCTACAGCCATAAAACTAGAATCAACTGATAAATCACTGAATTTGGGGAGGCATAGTCTATGCTTCCCATAGCTGGAGCTGAACAAATTCTCTTTTTCAATATCTCAAATGCATCACTTTGTTCATCTCCCCAAATAAATGGCTCATCTTTCTTCCAGAGGCAAGTGATAGGCTTGGCTAGTTCAGAAAAGCCTAAAATCCAAATATGAACAGTTCCACATAGGCCCATGAAGCCTCTTGTTTCTTTGACTGTGGTGGGAATAGGCCAGTTCAGGATTTTGGAAACCTTGTCCATATCTAATAACCATCCTTCTGGGGTACATCTTTGTCCAACTATGATGACATCTGGCAAACAGATCTGTATCTTTGTCACAGAAAATATAGCACCAACATCCTTGATATGGTGTATAATTCTATGAACATCAACAGCATGTTCCCAAATAAATTTCTGTATACCAGGATTTTCTTTTAAAACCTCTGGTTTGTCTTCTTCATCTGGGTAAATAGACTTAGGTCCTTTCACTAGTAAGTCATCAATAAAACATTTTCAACATGTAGAATTTCCTCTTGAAGAACAAAGCTAGTACACCTTTGAATTTGGCAGGTGCATTTGTATATCCCATTGATAATGCTATTAACCATAGCAATCACAGGAGAGTGAGGAAAGCTGTTAAGTCTTGACTGTCTGGGTGTATTTTTCTGACATCAAATCCCCAGAATAAGTCAAAAACAGTGTAACACTGTTTGCTTGCAAATGACTCTACAAAGTCATCCATAATGGGAATAAGGCCAGCATCATGTATAGAAATTTTGTTAAGTGGCTGAAGGTCATGAACTAACCACAGTTTTCCATTTTTCTTGAGTACACCAAACCAGGGAGAATGATAAGCAGACTGGCTGGGTTTATACACTCCTACATTAATCTTTGTACATAGTAGATCAATGACCTTTTGTCGTATTTTAGGGGGAAAAGAAATATTCTTGTATTTCCATGGTTTATGTGGGATAGTAGGAATAATGTAGGGGGTGAAATAGGATTCCTTAAGGGTACTACAATTGGTTTCCTCAAATGCAAGTGCATCTTGATTTAAATGCATCACATGGCAGAATAATTTTTCTTCTTCTGGCCACAGAAATCCAATAGAGTTGATATTCAGACTCTCCATATGTTGGGTAAGTCTTTCATTTGAAATGAATTTGGAGGGATTGGGAGTTAAGGGAACCATAGTTTCCAATGGATTATGTGGAAAATGCCTGGATACACATGCATCTTGGGGGAATATACCAGAAACAGGTTTGACTTTCTTGTTAACTTGTTTGTACATTGTAAGAATAGGAGTATAGGTAGGATCATTCAAGTCAGAAGATTGACAATCAAATATAATATCTGCATCATCATAATCTGAATCTGAATTACTAGGATCCTCCAAAGAGATTGGTATGATAGCTTAAGGCTCAATAAAAGGCTCCTGACTATCTTTTTGGTACATCATATAGTACTCTTCAGCTGTTTGATATTCTGGAATATCCTCGGAGTACACAAGTATAGGTTCTTTAGAAGATATCTCTGCAAAATCTTCACAAAATATAGCAAGGCTAAATACTTTTGAAGTGATACTTGTGAATTCCTCAAACTTCACAGTAGAATTTTTAAATGGATGCATTGCATTATAAACTATGCTAGTACATAATGTCCCTAGTAATGAGGACACATAAGAATAATAGGGGAGTTTTGGATACAAATACAGGGCTATAAGACAGGCCCAAAGCAATACAAAGCCAAAAACAACATGAGAAAATGAAACTCAATGGAAAAGATGTAGGTACAAATATACAAAAATGCAAACCAAATGAATACAAATAAACATGGTTGCAAGCAAAGATAAAAGAAAAAAAATAGGACAATTTTTGGATTTTCAAAGAATATAAAATACAAAAGATAGACATACAAAAACAGAGAGCACAAATGATCAAAATCAAACACAAACACGAGAAACACAGTCACAAACAGGCTGTGGCTAGACAATGACATCAGAGAATGTACATATGAGCCACCATAATGATTAAGTACCTCAAGACTAGAGAAAGAAGACAGGACCTCCCTCAGGTCCCTTGTCATCTCGATTTTGGCCTTTTTGGTGAAATCCTTTGTCATTAGGATCAGTGTCATTAGAGTCAGAGTCAGAGTCAGAATTAGAGTCATCCTTGAGAATTCGGCTAGAAAAGATCTCAAAACAAACAGGTTGAATACCTTTCTTGGTCTGAAAGGAGACCAAAATAACTTCAACTTGTTGAATACCAAGCTCATTATCATGAGCACATGCAAATGCTATGATGTCTGAACCCTGCTGCTTATCGAGAAGATTCTATTAAGTCAGAGCATGCACAATATTAGCATTAGGGTAGGGCATGTACAGTGCATTGTTGATAGTTGATGCAAGCTGGTGCTCACCATAAAACTCTGTGACAGTAGCAATGGTATATAGGTGCTCTGTTTCATTGTCAGAGAAGAAAGGATTGATAGGAGGGCACGAAGGCTGATAATGGGAGGCTGGAATATGAGTTCTCATGCAATAGTGCTTTTCGCATGTGAGAATGGAGGGCCTTTGGACTATTTCAGTCAGGACACGAGCAGGAAGGGCATCTTCAACCATAGCAATAGTGCCTCGAGCATGTGCTCAATGGTCAATGAGCTCTGAAACATGCTTGGATCAGTCTTGTTCGGACCTTGGTTCAAGAATTGGATAAGGTAAGGGAGAGTCAGATAGACTATTAGAGTCCCCTGAAAGAATGTCTGAAGCTGAGTCCCAGTCAGTTGTAATGAGCTAATCTTGACAATGTGAGAATGCATACACAGCTTGTATAGCATCTGAAATAAATATAGTATGGGTGTCGGTGTTAAGACCATGCACAAAGGGTAGGACTGATTCTGAGGGGCTTGGCTTCAGCTCGTGCGCTGCGCCCCTTACCCGAGTATGTGCCCTTAATTTCAGATTGGTGTCCGAAGAAAGTCCGAAGACGTCCGAAGGCACGGGAAACTTCGGAAGGACTTTCCGGACAGGTACAAGTAACTTCCGGATGAGTGTGGGAAAGTTCCGGAAATTATGATGAGGTTTCATCCTGATACGGATATGTATAATGGCTACTCAGGACTTGTCCTGAGTAGAAGCAAACAGAGGAAAGGCTGCAAGGACAAAGTCTGAAGCAGAATAGGTCCGGAGGACCGCGGGAAAGTTCCGGACAAACTTCCGGAACTTTAGAGGAGCGGAGCTCTGGCCTAGGGAGAAACTCCCTAGGCCTGAGATGGATATCAACTAAGTTGGAAGACTGGAACTGATATGAGGACTTAGAGTGAAGACTAGTGCGAGGACTAATATGATATTCAGACTGAGGTACTACAAGACATATACATGAGTTTATATACTAAGAGAAGTAATGGAAGGATCAATAAGCAGAGTCCGAGGCTATGTACGAAGCATATGCAAAGGTTAATAAATGCGAGTCGGAAATGAACATAGGTTAATGGATCAGTAAGCATACCGGTAATAGATATAACTGAGGTACCGGGAACAAGGAATACCGGATAGGCTGTGTTAACATTATATGCACAGGAAATGAATCAAGAAGCTTATCGTATATTGGATAGGAAATGTATCTATACGTCGGATAGGATCGGATTGGACTGGATCGGATGTGGTCCGGATGAGATGCGTGGATATGCAAGATATAATATTAGGGCAATGGGACAAGGGTGAACGATGCAGGCTAGCTGCGAAGGTAAAGGGATCTGGATGTGGATGTGTGGAGGTGTAGGGATCCGGATGGATAGAGGACTGCAGACATGGATAGGATATCTGAAGGTCCGGATGAGGCATGGGAATATTATTGGATGTAGGTCCGGAATACGGGATATGACAGTCGGTAACACAAGCATCATATGAGACATATGGAGGTGGAGGTGAAAATGATGTGTGTATGCCATCCTCTGTCAGTCCTAGATGAATTGATTGGTACATGTTGATTTATTGGTCCTTCAAAGACACAAGCATCAATGCTGTAGAGTCAGAAAATATTATATGAGGGACAATAGGAATGTTGTAATTCTTGAATTGAGAATGGAAAACAGATATATTAGGGTCTTGTATGCTAGTGTATACATTAGTACTACAGTCCGTCAGATCATTAATAGAGTTAGCATTAGGGAATGACATGAGTATACCCATAGGTATCTGTGGTAATACCCCCACCCCCACCCACCACAAACCCACACCCACACCAGTAGGTGTGGGTTTATTCATGGGTACCAGGGATGGCTACCTATACCCACACCCATAGAGGGTATACCCATGGGTATGACATCAATAATTGGTACTACACACTTAGATATCTTAATGAATGTTATAGTAGTACTGGAGACAAATATACTGCTAATCTCACCTTGTTGATTGGCAGTCATTTGAGAGAGATAAAGCTAAATAACAATCCAACATCAGTAAGTCTCTGAAAAATGCAAAAATAAAAGTTGACATTATCCTTGTAATACTAGTTGAGACAACTCTATTGTGAGTCTTATGTTGTTAATCAGTAGTAATTTGAGCAAAATAAAAATATATATTGATGAGTTTGGCCAAACACAAGTTGTCATTATCATTATGTATCTTGATGAAAATTGTAGTGCTATTTGAGGTGAGTCTATGGCTAGTTTATCTTATCAATTAGTTAACATATTAGTAGCATAGAGATTGAACACTACTGAACCAAAGTTCAAAGTTGTGTTTCGATAATTTTCTTGCCTACATACCCACTGTGTGGGTGTGGGTATCCTAAGTGCCTACCCCCACCCATACCCCTGGGTACCCACACCCACAACCCACAGTGGGTGCTGGATACCCATGACATTGCCTAGCTGGCATACAAGCCCACATTTGTGTGTACTTGTTGTCCAAAGGCAGCAGGTGGAGACATGGTGCATTGAGATACGTTGTCGAGCAATGATGGATATCTGTGGACAAGATATGGAAGTTCTGTGTCAAAAGGTTTGAGTTTGGCATCCAACATTTTGATGTCGAGCATTGCATTCGATTCAAATACATGCACTAAGATTCAAGTGTGTTTGTTACTCAAAGCATGAAACACACACAAAACAAACATACCAGATGTGTCCACACATGAAATATTGGGAGTGCCTTCAACAGGCGTAATGGTCAGAATGTTTTGAGGCTCATATGCAAGCACATTGTGCAAATAACAGAGTTCTCACAATGAGAGACTTTGTCGTTCAAGGCCCTAAGTCTTGGCCTGGGAGGAATGACAGTAGAAAGGCCAAATTATTAATACAATTGAAAGAATTTGTTAAAGGAATTAGATGGGGGCATGAAACAAATGTTTCGATGTTTGAAGGATGGGTGCATGACAAAATGAATGTTTTGACATTCAAAGGACATCCACATGATAAAACATTGATAGAATTGATAGAATGGGAGAGATGAGAATGTGAAATCAAGGATTCGGCATTTGAAGGATGCACACATGACAAAACAGTGTCCAACAATTCAAATTGCCAAGTTTCAGCGCCGCAAGGCAGAGAATTAGCACGCACTGTCAAAAACAAGTGTTGAATTTTTAAAACATGTCTAAAACTTGAAAAATATGATAACACACCTATATCAGTCCTTTCCCAGTCTCTTCCTACAAAATCTCCTTCCTCAGGCTCCAAATCTAA
The DNA here is from genome assembly GCF_016647785.1 of Suillus fuscotomentosus. Classification (NCBI taxonomy): domain Eukaryota; kingdom Fungi; phylum Basidiomycota; class Agaricomycetes; order Boletales; family Suillaceae; genus Suillus; species Suillus fuscotomentosus. The sequence goes on along the minus strand of NW_024539526.1, from coordinate 677,512 downwards.
GCTGTATCCGCCAAAAACAGAGTCTTGTACATCTGGATCTTGAACGAAGTGCTGGAGTTAGAAAGCTGTTCCTGGGTGGTTAGTGAGTTAGAAGATACCTTACCTTATCCTGAAAGGACAGGGGAGTAAGCAGGTATTGCAGGATATTGGATGGATGGGGTAGGGGATGGTATAGGAGTATTTGGATAGAGAGATATAGTAACAGCGCTGTTTTCCACATTCAAACTCAGCTAGAATTTGCCGAATGTGCCTAAAATGGAAGTCAGAGACTGTTTATTTGAATTTCGATACATATTAGATGTTTGGCTATCCAAAAAGGTAGTGCAAGCATCTGTAGCATTTGTGAGAGAAAATTTGGAAGGGATGCAATTAATTTGCGTCTTCTAGCCTCTTTTAACCCAAAAGAACCTATGTTCTTTGCAAATTCTAGAGTTTGTGATATCATTTATGACATCATCTATGACATCATAATGTGCTGGAAGATTCTGAATATCCTCAGCTCTGGTTAGAGTAGGATAATCTGAATTTGGATTATACATATAAATACTCAAAAATTCATTATTTTCAAGTCTTTGGGATCTTTAGTAACTCCAAAAAAGTCAATATTAGATAATCCAAGTATAGATGAAGTAGATTCTGGAGAATCTATCATCAAAAATTTTGTAGAAATCCTGGAATTAAACCAGGTAGATGGTTCAAATGTCCATTCAGGATTTGTTCCATCTGAAGTACATAGCATTTCATGTGTAATTTGAAGACTATGTGGATCTTTGAATACAAGCCATGATCCATCTTGATGTGAATCTATGCTAACATAATTTCTGTGTTGTCACGGTCTTCCTAGCAATAGACTAAAAGGTACATGATCTCCAACATAGAGATTTGCTTGAGTATGAACTCTACCACAAGTAAGTGATACATTTTGAACTAGGCCATGAAATTGGCCTTCTCCGCCATTGGCATCATTCATTGAAATACTATGCCTAAGATCAACTGGACAATTGATCTGGGTTTTCCAAACTTGGTGACTAACCACATTGAGTTGACTTCCTATGTCAATAATGGCACTAATAGGTTCACCATCACAATGCATAGTCATTCATATTAATAAACTGCATGTTTTGGTCCAAATTGAATGTGCTTCAATCTTAGGTTCAGTAATCAAAGGCTTTGGTTTAATCACATTGGCTAAAATTCCTGATAGCTCACATGATGCACCAAGTATCTGTCCAACCTCCAATGAGACTGATGTCCTAAGAACTGATTCCAAAACCTTCTCTGGTTTGGTATGAGCTGCCAAATCAAAAATATAATGATGTATAGGCTTGGTTGTATTTTCTTTTGTTTCATTATTTTTTGATTCTTTCTTCTTGTTTTTTATCTTGGAAGAGTTACTTTCCTTAGTGGCATCTTCTATGATAATATTATTATCATCTTCATTGAATTGAGGTTCAATGTAAGTTTTCGAATTAAGATTCCCTTGGCCGCTTTTACTAAGTGGCTTAGGCTTTTCCCTAGACTCTGAAGTCTTGTTTAGCTCTGAAGAAGCCTTGGATCGCGGGGCAGTGTAAGGCTTATTACCTGGCACATTTTATTTGCCCTTTGGTCTGCTGTCTTTGGTACTTGTATGTTTCAAAGAAGAAGGAAAAACTTCATCAAAGTGCTCTTGCCTTGTGGTACTAGTCTTGATGTTTCTCTCCGCAGAATAGACATAATAGTCTTTCTCTTCTGTGTCAATGCCTGGGATAATACAGTGGCTCAAAAAAGTGTCTCAATGTTTCTGACTTTTCATGTAATTGCTTTATTATGAGCCAGGGTGTGGGAATATGACTATGCTGTAGGGAGGTGTCATAATGCTATACTTCTCAGCCTCATTTATGCTCCCTGTAGCGTGGGAATATGATGTCATTATGTGCAGATATGGCTATTTGAATTTGGTAACTCATTGAGACACTTTTTGACTTTCAGTTTGATCAACACAATCTCTATAATTATGATACTTTATGTGACCTCCTGTTGCTCTAATCACTTCTGCCACTCCTCTAGACATGCTATCTATCAATTTTGAATATTTCTTCTTAGTACTTCTTTCTGACTCTGCTGCAACTCTGTCCTACAGCTGAAATAGCCCCTATGATGAATTTTGATAGGCTGCAAGCAATTTCTTAGATATTTTTCAGAGATATTCAATAGGGCTAATGTATGGGGACTGTGCTAGACATGATTGAACATTGATATTATGGTCTTTGAGCTGCTAGTGACTGACTTGAAATCTTACTTAATATGAATGAAGATCTCACATTTACCATATTCTAACTGGACAGGCTGCTAATGCTACTCAGGCCACCTAATTCATCAATTCATCATCTCCAGCACTGTTTCCACTCAAACCATCAACAATACTTGCAAGGCAACAAATATTAAAGTTACAATCAATCAGAAGAGGATTCTCCTATCCCTAGCCTATAGAAATAGGAAGTAAACTTCAGCTTTAAAGACCAGTACTGGACTGAAAGAGGACTGGAAGATAATTATATTATGAGATAAGACCAAGATAAATATAATGAAGTCAGATGGCTGGGAATACATCCATAAAATGACAGATGAACCACTAAAAGAAAAAAAAAATTGTGTAAACTCTCAAGTGTGGAGTAACAAACATAGAGGTATAGAGCTATATGAGATGTAATAGAGTGTATATTCTCTGTATGAAGTGAAGTGAAGAACTAATACAGAGTGGTACATCTCTATTTTAGATGAGAGTCTGCTAAGAAGCATACAGAAATCATATATTAATGAGGAAGATACCATGTTGCAATAAAATAATGATCCTAAGTATATGTCCAAGTCAGTCACTAGCAGCTCAAAGACCATAATATCAATGTTCAATCATGTCTAGCACAGTCCCCATACATTAGCCCTATTGAATATCTCTGAAAAATATCTAAGAAATTGCTTGCAGCCTATCAAAATTCATCATAGGGGCTATTTCAGCTGTAGGACAGAGTTGCAGCAGAGTCAGAAAGAAGTACTAAGAAGAAATATTCAAAATTGATAGATAGCATGTCTAGAGGAGTGGCAGAAGTGATTAGAGCAACAGGAGGTCACATAAAGTATCATAATTATAGAGATTGTGTTGATCAAACTGAAAGTCAAAAAGTGTCTCAATGAGTTACCAAATTCAAATAGCCATATCTGCACATAATGACATCATATTCCCACGCTACAGGGAGCATAAATGAGGCTGAGAAGTATAGCATTATGACACCTCCCTACAGCATAGTCATATTCCCACACCCTGGCTCATAATAAAGCAATTACATGAAAAGTCAGAAACATTGAGACACTTTTTTGAGCCACTGTATATGCATCCAGATCATTGTTATCTGAAGATGCATCTATGTTCATATCCTCATAGACCCTAGGCTTTGCTGTAAGTTTCCTAATATTAGAACTAGTATTAATCTTTTCAGGGGCAACACTAATAAAATGAGTGGTAACTGTGGCAGTTTTGTCCTCTCTCATTATTGCTTCAATAATGGACTCATCAGGTAGCTGTCTGATAGGTTTTCCATCAGTACATTGAACTTGTCCTTTATTGTTTCTTTGAACTTTGCCCTCTGCTTGTATTTTTGCAAGCTTTGGACAATATGAGACTACATACTCTTTTTCTCCACAACCAAAACAGATTCTATCCTGAGGTGAAGCACCTGGTGATGCATAAAATCTGGTTCCTGGTGATAAACTATGATATGGTTGACTATTATTATTCCTCCCATAACTGCTGGGATTGGCCAAATTCCTTGAGATCGTTGAATCAGAAGATGCTCCTAGACTATTCCTCTGAGGAGGAGGAGAAATAATATTCATGACCCTAGAGTCTAATCGTATAACCCAATAATAAAGTAAAACATACTGTGGATCATCAAGTGACATTGAATTGAGTTGCTTGATTAAGCTTTTAATTTCATCCTGAGGTTCCAAAGTAGTAGCATCTTTGCTACCCTTGTTTTTCCTGGAAGTTTCCTTGGGTGTGCTTGTGTCAGAACAACTTTCCTTATGCTTTGGGGTGTCTTTTAAGAAAGAATGCTTCTTCTGAGATTTCTTCCTGGATTTGCGAGGCTTAATCTCCTCTTCCAAGTCACTATCCTCTGCACTAGAGATAATAGAATCAGATTCTATAGAAGAGGTAGCCTCTGTCTCTAAGTCTGAGCTATCAGTTTCATCTTCAGAGATGAGCAAATCTGTATCAAAGTGATCATGGTGAAGTAGCTTCTCTGCCATAGACATAACCTTGTCAATAGCAAAAGCTTTTGACAAATCCTTGTTAGGATTTTTTGCTAGAAGTTGACCTTCTATCTTAGCACATAATTTCTTTTAAATTCCTTTTCAAAAATAACTGGCATACTCTTCTCTAGACATATTCTTTGCAGATTGAAGCCAACCTGCAATTGTAATAAACCCTCAGACATATTTCTTCCATGCTGCTAGAGTAGGAATTCGGTTTCTCCTCATAGACTTGACATAAGAAAGTAAGTCCTTTCTTTTGTAATGTTTTGTATCCAGATCAGTGTCATAATACTTGAAAATGTCTGCCTTGAATTGATCCCAATCAGAGTCCTCATATGAATCTAATCCTTCAATAAACTCGGTGACATGACATGAATATACTGAGTTACAGTTTCACATCTGTCCTTTTGTCTGTGACTTGATGATAGTCAAAGAGCTTCTTGTAATGTTTGATAAATTTCTTGACTTCAGTGAAGTCTCCTTTGAACTTCTTGGGTGTTGCTTTACTACCTGGAATCAGCATAGTAAGGATCGACAATGTCATAGTATTATAGGTAGACATTGTTGAAGACAACAAATGACTAGATGCAACTTTAGGTACAGATTTTGTCAATTGTGACAAATAGGATAAAAATGGAGGATTTAGATAATTTGCTGGATAAGTAGGGATACTACTCATAAAATGTAATATCTATATAGAGATAGAAATATAGTAGAATTGACCAATAAAACCTCCCTCATGGTGGGCTCCAGTGATGTCTTCTTACTTTAGGTGTCTTATATAAAAGTGGTCAAAAGGCAATGATACCACAATTACACTTTTTATAAGACTAGATGTTGCCAAACAACCTCAAGTTCATGGTCTATGACTTTTCTTCTTTCGTGGTAGATAACATGTTGTTCATGAGAGATTACCTGCTATACAGCCTGGTGGTGTGATTCTACCTAGAACAGTAGATGTTCTACAAAAGAAACCTAACTTTATCTGACAAGACAGATAATATAGACCTTGCAGAGAAATATCTAGTCTTTCCTATGGCTAGATGGAAAAATACTTGATACAAATAAATCTCTCTAGTTTTTTTGTTATTGTTGTTGACTAGACAGATAAGTGATGTGATGTGCATACTGTTGTACAACTGGTTGCAACTAGATGTAGCAGATATTGCTAGAATTTCCCCTACCTAAATATGTAAGGACTTGTTGATGGAAAATGGAGAGATTTGTATGACTGTGTGATACAAATCAAAGATGCTGGTTTGGACTCCTTTGAAGTAAAGTACAAAGGATGTATCCAAAATAATAGAATAATAGTGTATAACTAACTGTGTGTTATACAACTACGAGTTATACAACTTGAAAATATATATGCAGATAGTCCAACAAAGGAATCTGTGGGCACAGATAAAATGGCTTGACTTGATACTCCTAGTCCTCTGAAATGTATGTGAGATGCACACTAAGCAGTACAGGTACAGTCAAGAAAGGAATAAAAATGATCTTAGAGCAAGTCTAGTTACTTGGTCTGCACTTTCTGACTGACACAAAGAGTATCAATGTTATGGAAAATGGAAGAATGTGAGGGGAATTCCTTCAGATATTTGAAACAAAAATGAATTCTTATGATATCCTTGTTATCTGCCCTGGGCTTGCTATTTATTGCCAGTTAAAAACAGATAATTTATCACTAGGCAAGGATATTTACACTTTCTGATGAACACAAAGAACTATCAATGCTAGAGAAAGTGGAAGAATTTGGAAGGAGAATTCCTTCAGATGTTTGAAAGAAAAATATATTCTTATAATTTTTGGGTGGAGATTTGCTCTCTATTTATACATGAGATGGGAGAAACTGTATAGTACTAAGAAATAAGATTGAAAAGAGAAATGACATCAGAATTATATGATAAATAACCTCATCATGGAACAATGTGGAGCATTTGTGGAACTAGGTGGAGCAGAAAATTCTAGCATCCAATGATATCACTATGACATCATGGATGACATCAGAGAAACTAATAAAATAGGCCAGAACTATCTGTGGAGCCATATGATATTATTATGACATCATACTTTGCAGGTAAATTTTATGAAGCATCTGGGATGTCAGTGAATCATATAGGTAAAGAAATGAAAGAAAAACACAGAGAAAATAAGATAAGAATAATCATCAAAGAAAACAAAGCAAAACACGGGCTTTTTTGATAGGGTTTTTGTAAGCTTTTGATTGACTTTTATTCAAAACACTATACTTTTGTGTGATTGGAGCACACAAAGCTATCTGTTGCACTTGAGTCTATGCTCAAAGTATTTTTTGTGTAGTCTGAGAACAAAGCTAACAGACTATAGATAAGTGGGATAATGTGTCATGTATGTATTCTGTATGATTTCCATATCATGCAGAACAGTGTGGCAAATGCAAATCAAAGTGTGAAACAGATGCTACTCATTGCTGTAACAAATGTATATTGGAATTGCGGCCTGACTTTCAAGAGCAACATTCACTTATTCAGGAGATCATTGAGAATGCCGGTCATCTTTGTATATTCTTACCAAAGTTCCATTGCGAGCTGAACTTTATTGAGTTTTCTGGGGACAGGTCAAAAGATACCTTCATGAGCACTGTGACTGCATGTTTGATGGGTTGAAGGCCAATATGCCATGAGCATTGGTATCTGTTTAATTGCAGACTATCTGGTTATGGAAGCATCAGACTTACAGATAGTTGGATGCCTATCGGTCAGGGCTTGAGACAAAAGATGCACAGCTGAAGGTCCAGCAGTTCAATTCAACCAAGTACAAGTCCTACCAATGGGTTCCAGAGACTGTAGCACAACTTTTTGACTGACTATAGGTAGGATAGATAGCAGGTGGCCAATCTGACTGCCAACAAAATTTTTATCTTAGTCAACTTTGATCAGATTTAAAATGGCTCTTACAGTTCTGTTTGTCTCATCAAAAGAAATGTTTTTGTAAGAGAAATTAAAATTCTGGTGTTTTTGCAAGAAAGCAGGACATTAGTGCACAATTGATGGCACCTAAGTGATGTTCACCATAGTCTTATTTGTCTTCCTTCCTAATTGTTAATAAGTATATAGATTCTCCCCACAGAAAAGATATCAAGTGTCATGAAGAGAATAACGAAACTACAACTAGATGATTGATAAATGTGTACCAGCTAGTGTAATTTAAGAATTGGCTTAAGGTAGGCCTCAGAAGATCAATATGTTGTAAGAAAGATGGCTAAAGAATGGAGAGAATAAATCAATATTCACTCAGATATTCACACTAATATAGGGTGAGAAACTTCAGGGAGATACTCAAATCCTCCTTCCTTCTTAAAAGGGGAATTTCTCTCAAGCAAAAAGGATATTTCAAGAAGGAGATATATTATTCAGAAGGGAAACAGAATCCATTATATATTACTCTAAATGTGGCTGTGTAACTATCTAAATAAGGAAATATGACCCATGGTGACTCCATTATCAGGATGTTCCATGATGACTTGTTCACTTCTCATATATTTCCGTCTATAAACTTTCTCCACTTAAATACTCTAATCCATTGACCATTTGAAGACTGGTGACATGTTGAAGTGTTATATTGAGTATGATTTAAAAACATACAGAAAGTTGTGAAAAATATGTGATAAAATATAAGAGTCTGTTCAGCCACCATTATTTGCACAAGTTAGAATTTGGTTTGCAGAAATTATGGCTTTGCTAATCATCGGAGCTTGAACAAGATGTCACGCTCTGATAATGCTTACCATATGCCTTGTAATCCTGATTACGACGAGAATGCTAATGAGGACAAATATGACCTTGTGGAGGCAGAGGATATGAACAACAGTGCAGAGGAGAGTAATAAGAAGTATCTGACATGCATAATGCAGATGGCCATGCATGCTATGTGCACGGTCATTACAGTCCTCAATGCAACAACTACTGCGCTTGAAGCTTACTTAAACACCTACTATGACAAAGAGCCATATCATACAGTGGCTCAAAAAAGTGTCTCAATATTTGTAACTTTTCATGTAATTGCTTTATTATGAGCCAGGGTGTGGGAATATGACTAAACTATAGGAAGATGTCATAAAGCTATACTTCTTAGCCTCATTTGAGTTCCCTATAGTGTGGGAAGCTGATGTCATCATGTGCAGATATGGCTATTTGAATTTGGTGACTCATTGAGACACTTCTTTGACTTTTAGTTTGACTAACACAATCTCAATAATTATGATACTTTATGTGACCTTCTGTTGCTCTAATCACTTCTGCCACTCTTCTAGACATGCTATCTATCAATTTTGAATATTTCTTCTTAGTATTCCTTTGTCACTCTGCTGCAACTCTGTCCTACAGTTGAAATAGCCCCTATGATAAATTTTGATAGGCTGTAAGCAATTTCTTGAATATTTTTCAGAGATATTCAATAGGGCTGATGTATAGGGACTATGCTAGACATGATAGAACATTGAGATCGTGGTATTTGAGCTGCTAGTGACCAATTTAGACATATATTTAGGATCATTATTTTATTGCAACATAGTACCTTCCTCATTAATCTATGATTTCTGTATGCTTCTTAGCAGACTCTCATCTAAAATAGAGATGTACCACTTGGTATTGGTCCTTCACTTTACTTCACACAGAGAATATACACTCTATTACATCTCATACAGTCCTATACCTCTATGTTTGTTACTTCACACTTAAGAGTTTATATAATTTTTTATCTTTTAGTGGTTCACCTGTCTTTTTACAGATGTATTCCCAGCCATCTGACCTCATCATATTTATCTTGGTCTGATCTTATAATATGGTCCTCTTCCAGTCCAGTACTGGTGCTTTAAAGCTAAAGTTTACTTTCTCTTTCTATAGGCTAGGAATAGGAGAGTCCTCTTCTTCTTGATTGTAGCTTTAATATTTGTTGCCTTGCAAGTATTATTGATGGTTTGAGTGGAAACAGAGCTGGAGATGATGAAATTGATGAATTAGGTGGCCTGAGTAGCATTAGCAGCCTGCCCAGTTAGAATATGGTAAATGTAAGATCTTCATTCATATTAAGTAAGATTTCAAGTCAGTCACTAGCAGCTCAAAGACCATAATATCAATGTTCAATCATGTCTAGCACAGTCCCCATACATTAGCCCTATTGAATATCTCTGAAAAATATTCAAGAAATTGCTTGCAGCCTATCAAAATTTATCATAGGGGCTATTTCAACTGTAGGACAGAGTTGCAGCAGAGTGACAAAGGAATACTAAGAAGAAATATTCAAAATTGATAGATAGCATGTCTAGAAGAGTGGCAGAAGTGATTAGAGCAACAGAAGGTCACATAAAGTATCATAATTATTGAGATTGTGTTAGTCAAACTAAAAGTCAAAGAAGTGTCTCAATGAGTCACCAAATTAAAATAGCCATATCTGCACATGATGACATCAGCTTCCCACACTATATGGAACTCAAATGAGGCTAAGAAGTATAGCTTTATGACATCTTCCTATAGTTTAGTCATATTCCCACACCCTGGCTCATAATAAAGCAATTACATGAAAAGTTACAAACATTAAGACACTTTTTGAGCCACTGTAAACCCTGTAGAATCTTTGTACTTCCTTAGTTCGAATATTATCTTAGACTCTGCTCATTCCCTCCTCCATCCGACTTGAGTTTCTCCTCTTGTTGTCCTCCGCTAGTCTTAGAATTGACTCCTATAGACTTATCACCTCCACCTCTACCCCTGGTAGTCCTTCACTATCTCCTTTCTAGTTCGGACATTGTCCATATTAGTCTTATCACTTGTTCCCAAACATCCGCTGGAATTCCCATACATTGGACATTATCCAACAACCTTTAGACATTATTTGATAGCTTCAGAAGTTAGGGGCACATACTCAGGTAAGGGGTGTAGTGCATGAGCTAAAGCCAAGTCCTTCGGATTTGACCCTTGAGCATGTTCTTAACACACATTCTGCCTAACAATGTAATCTGTGAGTGTCTTCTCAGCAAGCCAAACATCTTGCTACACTCAGGTCACATTTAGAATAAGCTAGGCCTGGAATTCATTACTAGGCTGGGTGTCACTGGAGTTAGTAGATTCCTAGGCAACATTGTTATTTGGATAGTGTATATAGATACTATTGAACTTACATTATTGCTATTTTCATAGTTTGTATCTGGCTTTATTTTTATCAGGAATATCAGTGATAGAATTTTTTTGATGTTTAACCCACCAGTAGAACATGTTCCATTTGATGTGGTCAAGTGACACAAAAATGCAAGGGATTTGTTGTGCAGAACACCAATGACCCTAGGTATTCTAATGTGCTTCAAGTTAGAGTGCAAAATACCTTTAATATACATACTAGCAGTAGCACAGACAGGTACTATAGTAGATATATGTTGAGTCTGAGAGATGGACAAGGACAGAATAATACTGTGAATAGTTGATGAGTGCAATTAAATGAATAATGTGTTGTTCACAAGTGAATTATTAGTGCTTGAGCTAGAGACTTCAGAAAAAGGTCCCAGTATTAATATTAACAGTACCAGCACATACATTCTGTGAATTGTTTGTGTTGAATAGTTCTGGAGCTCATCATATGAGTATTTTTGATTGGATGAAATCCCTCTGAAAGATGGGTCTATCACAGGTTGGGCACTTGAGGATATTTAAGTTGTATATGCTATGATTTAAATAGTATAATGGTACATTGTAGTAGTACAGTGAGAGATATTCATAGTAGTGCCAGCCAGATATCTAATAGCTAAGTATTTCTAGTAGTTTGTGTTACAGTGATCCCATCATTTTCCCATCATCACCTGCAGGACTACGCATATACTATACTTCTTGATCCCCGTCGCACTTCTAGCGCACCTCATGTCGACCATGAGGACTCTCCTTATCTCTGACTTCCTTTCCCTGTACTTCTACAACGCCTCATGGACTGGTCCGTGCACTTCTACTTACATATATAAACCCTAGCTACCTCTTGTACATTTCCTTAACTTGAATCTACTCAGTTCTCCCTGATACTTGACTAGGACCTAAGGGTGCCTCCGATCTAGCTCTTTGCAAAGAGACTAGCCTTTACTCGATCACTTCGCTAGAGTTCTACCTCTAGTCGTCGTCTACTTGAACCCGTACTCTTGATCTCCTTTATTGGAGTTGTTACGGAAGACTCTATCTGAGTTTGTAACAAAAGATTCAAGTTACCCTGATACCCCAGCTATCTAGCGGGGCCCACCTTTGACCAGCACGTCTTCTTCACGGAAGCAGAGACACGCCGCCCAAGAAGCCTTTGGGCCGAACTCATATCCTAGATCCCCAACTTTGACAGTTGGACAGAATCGACCCCAGACACTACCATCCCCTTTTGCATCACTCCTCAACCAGCCAGGACTGTCATCGATCCCTGGTGGTAGCAGAGTATCAATTGGACCCATCGCCGATTCCACAGCCAGACCTGCTCCTCTTGTCATAGACCAAGACGAAGAAATCCCTGATGCACCTGAACCCCAACCCAGATACAGAGCTAGATATGAAGCTCCTCTGCCAGATCCAGACAAAGAACCCTCTGATGATGAAGAAAAAGAAGGCCCAGATTCTGACGAAGAAATGCCTAGACCAATTGAAAAGAAGATCGGCACCCCACCTGATTTCAATGGAGAAAGAAATACCTCCTCCAAGTTTATCTGACTCATCCACCTATATCTCACCATCAATGAGAAAATCTATGAAACAGATACTGAGAAGATCGGCTTTGCCCTCTCCTTCATCAAGAAAGGCGCAGCAGCCACATGGATGGAAGATTTCATCGACCATGCCATGGAAATCAACCTAGAGACCAGACAACCCTATGGCTATGGAACTTGGGCAAAGTTCTTAGATGACTTCGCCGCCTCCTTTGACCCCATCGATTCCGCAGGTACTGCATTGTACAAACTGCACAACCTTAAACAAGGCATAGATGTCAATGAGTACATCAACACATTCAAACAGCTTTGCGGAAAAGCTGGAATGACGAACTTCGCTGCCAAGAAAGATTATTTCCTCTGTGGTCTGAAACCCAAAGTCGTCCAGAAGATCTGCCACTCAGGAGATATCTCTGACACCTTTGACGGATTAGTCAGGAAGGTTGTCAACATGGAGTCTGCATACCAACTCTTGATGTCCCACTGATCCCACCATCCTTCCCAGAATAACTGGAAGACAACCCCATGATATACACCCACCAGAACCCACGATCCTAATGCCATGGATGTGGACCGCATGACCGATGAAGCCAGAACCAAACATATGAAGAAAGGTTTATGCTTCCTGTGTCACAAGGCAGGACATCGTGCCAACGACCCTGCATTTCACCCCAAGAAGACCGGAGATGCCCAAAAGAATGATAAAGCGAAGAAACCAGTAAGGCGTGCTGAACCTGATGATGAACAAATCTCAAGCAAGGTCGAAGATCTGTCTGATGATGAAGATCTAGAAACCAAGAGAATGGATTTTTAGAATGGGAGCCTACCACAGCGTTAGAACTCCCCTGTCTCGATGTACGTACCATCAAGAATGTAGGAAAGACCAGAGAATTTAGGGTGCCGGTCACCATCTTATCCTCCGAACATCAAAGCAAATCGCTGGAAACCACTGCGGTCATTGACACTGGCGCAGTTGCAACATTTATACACTGGATGTTTGTCAGAAAACACAAGATCACTACGCACAAACTATCGAAACCAATCAAGATCCGCACTGCAGATGGAGAACTCTCCAAACACACAGTCACGCATTTCTGCCATCTCGCAATCAAGATTGACGATCGAGTTATGATAGGAAAGTTCAATATCCTCAATATGAGTGACAAAGACATGATCCTCCTCAGAAAACCCTGGCTGAATGCCATGAACCCAGACATCAATTGGACTGATGACACTCTTTGACTACTATCCACCCCTCGATCCATCAGACTCGAGAACATCTACCGAAAGAAGCGGGGAGTACACATGACCTACATGAAATCCTCCGTGTCTGAAGAACTTGAGAAGAATGGGGATCACCCCGTCCGAAACACTCTGCCCGTAAACAGCAAAAGAATCATAGAACGAATCAAACTTCAAGATGAAGAAGTGTTTCATGACTGCCTCGAAGAAATCCCCCCTACCATGCCCGATATGACTGTCCCTCCCCAATATGACACCAACTGGGACGTATGGGATGACGTTCCCACTAAACCCTGGGAAAAAGACACCTTCCTCGCCTACAGGGTAGATGACCCTGCAACATACACTCTCAATGACGATGAGGTACTAATTAGATATGCTGAAAATGGTTCCGAGGTAACCCTATTTGAAAACCTCTCCTTCGACACCCCTCTCACTCGTGACGGCACATCTGCTGCCGAGATCCACCGAATGGCATCTCTCACCCCTCTCAGGAATCAGTGGATCCTGAGAAAAGCCGAAGAAGACAAATATCTGAAGACCAGCAACAAGGCTCAAGAATTCGCCCTCAAGGATGCTCAAGAAAAGAAGAAGAAATCCTTTGAAGAGCTTGTCCCCTCCTACCTCTATGACTTTGCTGACATTTTTGCCAAAGACGGCTTAAATAAGCTTCCCCCCTCTAGACCTGGTGTTGACCATAGAATCGAAACCAAACCAGGCTACATTCCGAAATCCGCGAAAACCTACCCTCTATCTCCGAAAGAGACTGACACCGTGAAAGCCTTCCTTGATGAACATATTTCCAAAGACTTCATACAACCTTTGAAGTCACCTCAAGCGAGTGGCTTCTTCTTTGTAGGAAAGAAAGATGGTTCCCTCAGACCCTGCCAAGACTATTGTTACATTAATGAATGGACAATAAAGAACGCCTATCCCCTTCCCCTGATCCCGCCTCTGATCGCGAAGCTCCACGATGCGAAATATTTCACCAAAATGGATGTTCGTTCTGGATACAACAACATTTTAATCCACCCTGATGATTGCTGGAAAGCAGCATTCACCACCTCATTTGGACTCTTCGAACTGAAGGTCATGTTCTTCGGGCTGTGCAACTCGCCAGCCACATTCCAAGCTTACATGAATCAGACCTTCCAGAAAGAAATCAACGAAGGATGGATGATCGTCTATATGGATGACATCCTCATATTCTCGAAGTCCCTAGAAGAACACCATGAAAGAACCCGCCGTGTCCTTGAAATCATTCGAAAAGAAACCCTCTTCCTGAAACCCGAAAAATGCCTCTTTGATGTCCAAGAAGTCGACTATCTTGGCATGATCATCCGCCCTGGCCAAGTGGCCATGGACCCCGCCAAACTCTGTGGAATCAGAGATTGGCAGACCCCCACCTCAGTTAAAGAAGTCCAATCATTCCTCGGATTCTGCAACTTTTACCGCCATTTCATCTCCCATTACTCTGACCTCGCCTGACCGTTGATCGACCTAACCAAAAAGGATACCAAATCAACTGGACACCTCCCTGCACCGAATCCTTTGAGAAGCTGAAGAAATGCTTCCTCTCCGAACCCGTCCTCCATAACCCCGATCCCTCTCGACAATTTGCTCTTGCCACTGACACTTCCCTCATGGCCACTGGAGCCGTTCTTCTCCAGACTGATGAGAATGGAGCATACCACCCTTGTGGATACCTTTCCCAATCCTTTAACCCCGCAGAACAAAACTACCAGGTATATGATCGGGAACTTCTCGCCATTATCTGTGCCCTGAAGGCATGGAGGCATTATCTAGAAGGAAACACACACCCTGTGATAGTTTTCACTGATCACAAGAACCTTCTCTACTTCTGATCTGCCCAGAACCTTACCCGTTGCCAAGCACATTGGCAATTAACCCTGAATGAATTTGACCTAGAACTCCACCATGTTGCAGGAAGCAAGCTCACCGCTCCTGACGCTCTCCCTCCACCATGATCACCCTACTGCTGGCCACCCAGGACACTTTAAGACTGAAGAACTCATCAAACAAGACTATTGGTGGCCCAGCATGGGCACTTTTATCCGAAAATACGTAGAAGGCTGCGCCCTTTGCCAGCAAATGAAATCAAACACGCACCCTTCCTCCCCTCCCCTGAATCCTATTCCCTCCACTGCGCTTCACCCCTTCTCACAGATCTCCGTAGACCTGATCACTGATCTCCCCAAATTGGGAGGCTATGATTCTGTCATGGTCATGGTAGACCATGGCCTTATGAAGGGGGTAATTCTCTGTCCATGCAAGAAAACCATCACTGCTGAAGGAGTTGCCCAACTCTTCTTCAAGAAAGTTTTCCTCCACTTCAGCCTTTATGACAAAATTATTTCTGATAGAGGTCCCCAATTCGCCTCCAAACTCGCAAAAGAACTTGGAAGACTCCTCGCCTACGAAGTCGCCCTCTCCACTGCCTACCACCCCCAGACTGACGGGCAAACTGAATGCCTGAACCAGGAACTCGAAACCTATCTCCGCATCTATTGCCGATCCACACCTTCTGAATGGGTCAAGCACCTCCCTATGGCTGAATTCGTCCACAATCACCGAAAACCTGAACCTCGCAACGCCTCCCCTTTCTACCTCATGATGGGCTATGAACCCCGATGAATTCCTTATGCTTTCCCTGAATAATCCATCCCTGCAGCAGAAGAACGAATTAAACACCTCCAGAAGATTCAAGAAGAAGCCTTATCCTGCCACAACCTTGCAATGCAACACATGGCTGATTGGACATATGGAAAGAAGTTTGTACCCTGGAAACCTAAAGACAAGGTTTGGCTCTCTGCTGCGCACCTCATCACACACCTTCCTTCCAGGAAGCTCGCCCCTAAGTGATATGGACCCTTTGAAGTAGAAGAAGTCCTTTTCCCTATCACATTCAAGATCCGACTCCCTCCCTCCTGGAAATCACACCCTGTCTTCCATGCCTCCGAGCTATCCTCCTATCATGAAACAGAAATCCATGGACCAAACTACCCTGAACCTCCCCCTGACCACATTAATGGGCAGGAAGAATACGAAATAGAAGCTGTTCTCGCCCACAAGGGAAATGTAAAAGGAAAACACTGCTTCCTCGTGTCATGGAAAGGGTACCCTAGCTCCGAAAACTCATGGCTTTCCGAAAAGGAACTCGCCAATGCCCAAGAAATTCTGAAAACCTACAAAAACCGCCTCAGACTTGCTAGACTCCTCATCTGACCACACACAAACAATATGCCTACCTCCAAGAAATCCTCTTCTTCTTCCGCATCCTCCCTTGAAACCTATCATTCTGACCTTGCTCTTTGTGAAAGACAAGGCCTTGTCAAAGCTGCCCTTCTATCTCGTGACTGTATCCTTCCCCTCAAATCATTCTTCTGTGAAGATCTTGATGCCCTAGCTCAGATCACCACCTTCTGCGCCGCTGATCTTACTATTGCTTATACCAACTCCATGATGATCGACGACAAAGCCAGACTCGTTGTCTCCCAACAAGCAAAAATCAAGCACCTCACCCTCCGATGCTTGATGGATAAAGGAATCGAGTCGGCCATGACTCTTCCCGATTTCCCCAGACCAGACGATTATTTACGCTCTTCTTGCTATTCTATAACCCTCTCCCCAGAACCCATGATGCAGACCATCCCCACCTCCCCTTCGTTCTCTGACGATGACACCCCCATCCCTATCCCTCCACAGTCCCAATTCGCTGTCCGCTCCCTGGGAAACCCATGCCATGAACGAAAGAAAAGAAGGGAGACCATCTCCTTTGGTGTCGGACTCTCACGTCCTATTAATCCCGCTTCCCCCTTTGTTGAAGATAAAGAATATATCTCCAACTCCGTCCAAGCTCAATCTGAAGAAACTTTCCGTGATCGCAATGGTGTCGATTACTCCACCATCACCTGTCGTTATTGCAGCGAAGAAGACCATCGCCAGATCAAATGTCCCAAGTACTTCTGCCGTGTCTGCAATAAGCACGAACCCCGCCACCTCTCCTCTAACTGCCCAGATCTTATGGGCAAATGTATCATCACCACCAAACCCGGCACCTATGCCTTTCATTATCAACTCAGGCAATGGGAAAACGAGAGAGACAACAAGGCAGACAAGTATAAAGGTCAATTCGCTAAAGACGCTGATCTCGACCCGGAGCTTTACCAGAATTGTGATTGAAGTCGGAGACTTCAGACGTTGACAGGGGGGTAATGTTACAGTGACCCCATCATTTTCCCATCATCACCTGCAGGACTACGCATATACTATACTTCTTGATCCCCGTCGCACTTCTAGCGCACCTCATGTCGACCATGAGGACTCTCCTTATCTCTGACTTCCTTTTCCTGTACTTTTACAACGCCTCATGGACTGGCCCATGCACTTCTACTTACATATATAAACCCTAGCTACCTCTTGTATATTTCCTTAACTTGAATCTACTCAGTTCTCCCTGATACTTGACTAGGACATAAGGGTGCCTCCGATCTAGCTCTTTGCAAAGAGACTAGCCTTTACTCGATCACTTCGCTAGAGTTCTACCTCTAGTCGTCGTCTACTTGAACCCGTACTCTTGATCTCCTTTATTGGAGTTGTTACGGAAGACTCTATCTGAGTTCGTAACAGTTTGTTCATGTGATAAGTCTATAACTACTAAAAATGTGATATGAATAACAACAACCTAGTATGAGTCCGAGTTCAATCATAAATGAAATTAACTTGATACAGTAGGCTAGCAGATTTAAAGAGCAGCATGACAGATAGAACTTAAGACTAGAAGTAACAATCATGTAAGTTATTGGTGCAGGAGAAAATCAAATTAAACAATGGACACTTACTCTTAATGATAAATATGACAAGGCTTACTGACGACCCTTCCCCTTGTCATTGCCATTCCACTTCACTTTTTTCTTCTGTTTCCTCTTAGGTTCTCTATATTTTCCCTTAGACTAAACCTCCAACTTACTTATTAAGCATTTAGGCTACACATCAAATAATAATATAGTGGAGAAAGAAGTCAGTGCTGCATTAGACAAGGGGCAAGTCATTACATCAGATGAGAAAGTGATTGGAATGAGTGAGAGTAAGGCACTTATTGGCTGGATACATGATTAAACAGCAATATGCATTGTCTTACACTTATGTATTATATTTATAATTATACCAATCCAAATAACAACAATAAGCTATCATATAAATTGCAAAGAAGATAGAATTGAGAGCTACCCTCCAAATAGGCCCTAAACTGAGATGTAAATCATGCACACTCTAAATTACAGAGTACTCAAGCCCCATACACTCCATCAATGATATAATATACCCCTTCAAACTCTTGACAGTATCATCCATCTATAATATAGAGTAGAGATTTTGCAGGCAGCAAATTGAGGAAGTAGTAACTACTAATAAGATAAACATATACTATGTACCTTCTCTGTGAATATAGCAACACTCTTGTTATTGAAATCAAAGTGACCATCTGCACCATGTTTGTATACACTATAGTTGATCTCACTGATATTAATCTAAGTATGAGATTTGATCTCTACTAGTGCAAACTTTAGGCTCTTCTTGATATAGGAAGGGATGAACTCCTTATAATCTAATATAGGAGCCAAGTGAAGTTGTTAAGTAGTGACATTTTTCCTTCTTGTGGCTAATGTCATTTAGTTCACTCTTGAAGGATATCATAAAAGTGTAATTGATCTCTTAATGGCTATTGCATGTGATGCTTAGTTTGTGTACCATACAGTTAGTATCTGAAGAAAGTCTGCATTCTTCTATTCATCTATAAACCTGCTTCACTATTACTATCTCATTAACTTCATATCATCTGATGGTTGTGTTGTAATGGTAAGATGCAAGTCTGGTATGTTTGTGAAGTCCTTGTTCTGGATACAGTGATTTAGGTGCATAGTGATGTTGATCAAAAATTTGTTATAAGGAATGTCTTCTATAAACCTGTTGATGGCCTTTGCAAGGTATGCAGCCAGTTGTTCATAGATGGGAAGTAAAAGTATGATGTAAAGATCTCAGGTATTTGTGAAGTAGATGAATCTATAATAAAAGATGGGCTGTAGTCAGTATATATGTATGACTCAGTTACTACTCTGCTATTTGCTTTGCTCTAACTTCAAATTCTTATTTTTCTAATATAAATACTACTACTGCTACATACTCTGCAGGTATAATATTGGCAATGACCTCAGATGATGGTAAATATTAATCTACAATGTTGAGTGTACTGAATCAACCTATGATCATATGATGTTAAGGATATTGCAATGCTTCAAGGATAATCATACAGTGGTCTTTCAATTTGCAATGATGAATAGTCAGAAGAGAGATTAGTAGGTGTAGTAAGTGATCCGAGAAATGCTAACCTAAACTTAAACAATCTTAATTATTATTCAAGTCTACATATTGAATGTTGAGTCTTGTCTTTACTACTGTCTTAGGGTCTTCAAGAACTTACTTGTGTTGCAGTTATATGTTTGTTAGAACACCATTGTACAAGGGATAGAGGATTTTTCAGACTTGGAGTTAATCATGTTGTACACATGGAGAAGGGGGAATCAAAGTGTTTGAAGGCAATTTTGGGAGCTAAGACTTTGAACTCTTTGAGAGTTTGTAATAATAAGCTAGAAAAGCATGTCAGTGAGAGTACTGGTGACAGACATCAAAAGAGGGATAATAATGACTAGTGGCTTGTCAATCATTTGCTATTTACTCCTATTGATATTTATAGGTTTACTTGGCTAAAAGCCACATGATAGTACTGCATAGCATTACATAGCAAGTCCTTGTGCAAGATAGGCTTACATAGTGCCTTATGGTGACACATAGTAATATACAGTATTATACAGGCACATAGAGTTTTTTAACTATTAATAAAGTTTACCTTCAACCTAACACTACTAGTACTTCTAACACAATTAAATCATGATACAAAAAATTATTAGGTTGAAATAGTATAGTAGAAGTCTTTGTCAATGTATTTGTTTGGAAAAAATGTCTTAGCAAAGTGAAAACTATTTTGTGCTCTTAGACGGGATTAGCAATATGGCCAAAGTAAGGGATAAAGCAAAACAAGATAATGAAGTTGATTTAGTGGGAGGATGTCACTAAAGGAAGTCCCTGCTGATTATATTGCACATTTCAAAACATACATCTGCATTGTACATTCTAGTAAGTTTCTATGTTATTGGAGTATGACATTCAGGCATTGAACATAAGTAAGGAAATACAAGGCCCAAAAGGCATTACCACTTTTTCCTCATAGAGGAAGCAGTTGCATGATGAGGTACACCTCAACAACAGCATCAGCAAAAGTGGCAAAAGTTGACAAGGCCTTGGCAAATGTCATAAGCCTGGCATAGGCTTCTAAATATGGCCATAGGTCTTGCAGCTATGAATTATAAGATATAGTAATGACAGATATGCTATGAAGTGTTATTTACTTAAAAATGCATCATATTCAGACTATCATGTGTTTTCATACTCTTCATAGTCATTATAGTCCTCCTTATTATCTGCAGCATTTTCTTTATCCCTAGCACCAAGATCAATGCTGCTAGCATCATTACTATTATTTTCATGGTCATCCTTCTCCTCTATTATGTGCTTCTTCAAATCTCTATAACCAAACTCACTATGCTTGTCCTCTAATTCTGAGCTTACATCCTCATTAGCTTTGTCATTTGAATCTTCCTTGCCATTAAGCTGAACAATAGGCTTGTTCCCTTCAATGTCATCAGTATTATCACATTGACTGGTAGCCTCTTCATTCTCATCCATGTCAATGGAGTCCCTGCTAGTAGAATAGCTGTGCATATCTTTGTCTATGTCCTGGTCAGCTGTATAATAAGACACTTTGTTCTTATTCATAATCCTGGCACATAAAATATTTCAGTATATTCACTTTCTTTTGTGAATGAGAAAAAGAAAAAAAAAGTTGAATGCATTCCAGTCCTCATAGAAACTTCATGTTGGCTCTTGGGTGGTCTTGTGTCTGACACCACTGCCTCAAAAACACATAAACATATCACAATCCACAAATATAAATGTGGTAAGCATAAAAGGTATATCTCAAAGAAAAATCTGCACAATGAACCTGGCTGCATACTATACTTTTGAAGTGTTGAAAGTCATTTTTGGGGCGATGTTTGGAGGCAACTGTTCATACATTACAATGTGAATTGATTCCATGAGATTAAATATACTGTTTTCACAAAATATAGATAATATATATCCATATTGAGTGTATCAGCGAGAAAATAACCATGGGCAGACCAATTAAGTAGGGTTGTGAAAGTGAGGAAAAATTTCTGATCAGAGTATTCCAATATTTTATTGTATGCAATATATGAATGGGGTACTACTAGTACATGACAGGGAAGATCAGGATATAAGACTCACTAACAAAAAAATACAGTGACTCAGTTTGAATGCAAAGACAATGTAAGAGCAACCAAAAACAAATGTGGTGAAAAAAAAAAGTCATCACATGGTATATTCAGAGCCTTGAGGCATGCTAATTACTTTAAAATAAAAAATAATATTAGAGAGAATTCAAAATGTTGCAAGAAGGACTCAAACTTATGAAGGCTGGATTAGGCCAATTTCTTTTTCTGCATGGCAGATTCAAAAAATACTACCTATATCTTGCACTTCTTAATCAAGGCCTTATACCTTATGTCACACAGTGTAGCACACATAACCAGTTTGCTTTGCAGTGTTCCATAGATAGAAGTATATATTTTGCCAGTCCATAGGTGACCTAGGAGGTGTCCATATATGGGTGGCCTCGAGAGAGTTAACACTGTCATATATAAATACTATGTGTTATATATCATAATAAATTTAAGAGCCATACCTGACATTATATTCCTAAGTGATGTTATCCTCATCCTCATCCTCATCCTCATCCTCATCCTCATTCTCCAATATTACATCAAGATGGAGCAGTATGCAGTCTCTGACCTTCACTAGTGCACAGCTGATTATACCTTGCACAGCTTAAAGGCCATTATCATCTATTTCAGGACTTAATCATTGAAATAAATGTGAGATCACATTATACTTGAGACTGGAGGCAAAACTCACTGTGTCTACAAAATAGGTAGTATTATTATCCAGTATGTTGAATTGTCTGTCATCATGACAAAGCCAAACCTTAAGTGTGATGGTGAGAGGCAATACCCAAGTGTACTTGAATGCCATCACTTTGCCAAAGACAGGGTTGTCGTACTAATGAAGCCACTTGCAATAATCAGTCACCTAGTTCCCAGTCTTCTGTTCAATCTCTTTAGAAATTGTTGAGGATGCTGATGGTGTATAATAATGTTCCTGTTCTGAAATTGACAGTAGCATGATAACTTGTATGTCTCTACTTAGATTAGCACTACATTGTAGTTTTGTGAGAGTGTTGTATTTTGTTTGTGAAAAAGTGATTTCTGTATTCCAAAGTTGTAAGTGTCCACTATCAGCATTGTGGAACTCCAAGACTGAGTCTGGGATGCCGAGGGGTTTTTGCATGGGCCCATCTAGTCCATCTCCCATGAGTGTGGAGTTCATCTGTGTTATAAATGTACCAAAAGATAAATCATGAAGATTCACTGTGCTTATTTGAGAGAGCAAATGAGAACAGAGATACGGCAAATGTTGTGTACAAAAGTCTGCTCTTGTAATAGTGCCAATAAATCCCAATGCCCGAAGGTCATTGCTTGTATAATATATGTTAGATGTTGGTGCTATAGTTTGTATGTATGAAGTGTTAGTATTATTTAAGTATATTTAACTGAGGGCTAAGGAAGATGTAGACGGTCGATTAAAATTAGTGATAGATGGGAATCGAATAGCTGATGGTAGGTATGAAGTTGGTAGTGAATGATATGTTACAAAGTTTGAAACTCAATAGAAATTATTACTGTGTGGGAGCATTATAGTGTCATTGCAATAGTTTTAAATTGCCTGGACTTGCTCTAGCAGTGGTTTTCCAATTAGCATGCACCAGGATCCTCTGCTGGGGAAGACTTCAAAGAATGTATGTACATTGATGGGTCCCCATGAGACTGTCCCTGTCCATATGCCTGTCGATGGTTTCTTGCAACATTGTATGTTATAACATTCCTGCAACTTGTTGATGTCATTTAGTTTCATGTGGATGTAATGGACTTGATGCTGTGCATTGTGAGCTTAGGTGGGTCAGCTCCATAACCATCCCATAGTTATAGCATTCTCCTGAACCCACTAGTGGAGTTCCTGGTCTTAGAGGGTGTGGTCAGTCTAAGGTTGTCATCCCATCTGTATCATATGTGTGATGCCATAAGTCTATGGTGGCTTTGTATTGGTGCATTTCTGCTTCAGTATTGGGTCTCTATGGTACTAACACTGTTCTCTCCAGTATCTGTGCCCTTGTAAGTAGTGTATGTGGAGGGAATGCTCCTCTAATTCCATTGTATGCCAGAGGTCCATTACATGATGTCATGACTGGGCTTTGAGTTTTGCTATCTCCATATCCTGGGCTCAATTCTTTTCGAGGTTCTCTCTGCTACATTTGAGCTTCACATTTGGGACCTTCTGAATGTCTTCAACAAATTCCTCCCAGGTAGTATATGCGCATTCTAAGTGGTCTTTCAGTACATTCAAAATGCCTTCTAGGGTGTATTTAATCATAGTGCCATTAATATCACCTATTCCTAATGCCAGCTTCAAGACCTTGATTGCCCAGATTACGTACATATAGTTGCCCGTCCATCCTACTTGTGTCCATTCTTCTACTTCTTCCTCTTTCAGAACTTGTGTCATGATGTGCTCCTTCTGCTGTGCTCTTGTTAGCTTAGGGCATTTGGGATGAGGCCAGTATTTGAAGAACACCACTTTGAGGTCTGTGAAAGAGCTGAGTTGCCTAGACATCAGGCTTTGGTACCATTCCTCTACTGCTTCTCCCAGCGTCAGTTGCATACCGAAACATTGGACTCGTTGTGCATCTGTCCAGTTCATGGGAAGAGATAGCTCGAACTGAGTGAACCATGCTAATGGGTTCTCATTCTCCCCATAGTCCTCATAGAACAGTAGTATAGCTTTGACTGTGTCAGACATTGTCATCGTTTTCAAGGCTGGCTGCAATGACCGTAATGCAGAGATAGGTTGACGTAGGTATAAGGGTGCTGACTTGGCTGAAGGTTTAACCAAGGGTTTGGTTGGAGTGATGGAAGATAATGAAGATTCTAATGAGTTCAGTGACGAGTTGTTATTAATAGAAATAAACTTTACTAGGTATAGACGAAATGTGTTTCCAGTTTCCTCCAGTGAGCCGTCTTCTGTGTTAAACAAAACTGGGAACAGTGGTTTAAATGATGTTGAAGGTCTCGTTTCTAGTAGGTTTGTCAGTAAAGAAACTGGAGGTGTACTGTAATTCAGCAGTGATAGTTGTCTTGGTTAAAGTTGATGTATCCTTGCACACTCTTCTACTGAGATATGCCCTATAATCTGGTCTTGCTTGATCCAGTGGATGTTTTCCCCACTCTCATCACCAGATGGAGATGCTAGCCTAGAGCTCTGAAAAGGACAGGAACTAAGATGCTGCTCATGTCTAAGCCACATGCATGCTAACTACCTGCTAATCTTGGACCCTGGACACCCAAGACCCCCGACACCTACTCTGCCTGCACTACTTGGCCTCTCTGACCTAACACCTACTCCCACCAGCTAACCTCTCACAGCACTGTGCCCTCACTATAGTGCTTGTGGTATTGCTGTGCTCATGAAGCTTTGAATTGTTGTAAAGGTGGTATCTGATAATGCAAAATGGCAAAACCATCAGAAGTCAGTTCCTTCATCACAATGATTTCAGGTATCTTAGCAACTACCATGTTTGGAATATCATCACCTTCACCAAGATAAACATTTTGAAGCTGTGAATTGTTGCAAAAGTATCCAAGAAGGCAAAATGATGGGCTATTATAATGGAGCACATTAGTGCCAGAATTGCAAAAATGAAACACTAATGGTTGTTCATTATGGGCAATGATAGATGCTATGATGAATATGCCATTCTTGATACTGTTAGCCTGTTCTCACTAAGAGTAAGAGAGCACCAAAGAGATTATGTGAGAATCTGAGAAAAGAAACTGGAAAAAGAAACAAAAGATCTTGAGGTGAAGTGAGATTTATTAGTCTATTAGTCTTGTTTTCTTGTTTGTGACACTTTCAATTGAAAAGTTCACTGTTGTGCTAGAAAATACAGCCATGATCTGATTGTATGCACATGGTGAGCAGTGATGTCAAGCCTTAGAGATGTGATTTCTAGCTAAAGCAAGTAGAGAATAAGTTTATTCAGGATACTAGAAACAGCAGTCACAGTGAATAAATTAACTGCTTACCACTCTGCCAGTAGGCTCATGATTGTCATGTTGTAGTCTGTGAGAGATATAGTTATGGACTTAGTAGTAACTTGAAATGCAAGGAAATGATTATATCAAGCCAGTGTCATGGTGGAGACAAATGACATGGTGAGTGGATAAGAAGATGCATGAAGTTCAACTGCACTAGCTTAGAATAAATATGATGCAAATGCATGGGGTACAAGTTATGGAGTAACACAAACAAAATATGCACAATGCACATGCGCATTGTGCATGTATATATGTGCATATATGCAAAGTTTATTGAAAGTTAAAAAAATATTGCAAACTACACAAACAAAGTTTGATATGCTTGCATTTGCACACCTATACTTCCCATATTTCCTTCTTAGTAAAGAGGACAGATAGGGCTTTTCTGTCCCCTTCAGTAAGCTAGGAATTCATTCATACAGAGCACCATGGGTGCACACCAGCAAACAACCATGTCATGACCTTAGTGGTGAGTTATTTACTTTTGTATTTACTGTAATAGTATTATTTTTTTTTTTGTTTAATGTTTACCCTGTGCCCAGTGATATTTCTATACTTATCTCCATATACTGTCATTGTCCTCAATGATAAGCTCAATACTTGCACCATTGTCTGATCTTTTTCCTTCATTCTTTGCATGTCATATTGGCACCCAGCATTATCTGTCATATTCCCTCTAAGTGGTCTTCTTTTGTTGTGTGTTGGACTTCAGCCAGCTATCATATCTGCTAAATGATACATATTTCTTACTACCTATCCACTGTAGTTATTGGGCCCTATAGCTATCACATGCTTATGGCTTCTCTTATGATCACCTTGTGTGTTGACACATTTGTTTGCTTGTTTTTGTTTTTGAAACAGCAGGCACCCTCCTCGTCTTTCAACCACCACCACCAATCAATATCAACATCGCTACCTACTAACAGTTTATAGTCAATAGTTTGTGAAACTTCTTAAGTAGTGTCTCCTGCAAATGTGCTGTGCAAGCAGGTGGTAGCAAAGCCAAGATTATGCAAGTTAGTGGTGTCCAGCAGCAGGAAGAAGAAGCTAGGATAGTTTGTGCTGTGCTACCAAGAAGTATGCTTTTTTATCTGATTTAAACAAGCTGAACCTTTTGTAGAGCTTCCTCTGCATGAATACAAGTGGCTCCTGGCTTCTGAGTTGAACCACCATAAATTTCACAAGGTACGAAGCAGTACATTGATGTAAACTAAGAGAAAACTAAGTTCTTTTATTTTTGTTCCTGTTCATGCTCTTGCCCTATACAGCTTACCTTGCTCTCGCCTCCTCCTCAAATGCTACCTGTTTTGCAGTCAATTTTCTTGCCCGCTTTGTATGTAGCTGCAGTTTCTCATTCTCATTAGCCCCTGCCTAGTATTTGCAGCAGTAAATATTGACACTGGGTTCATTGGAGAGCTCTGTCATTGTTGTTGGAGTGATATTGAATGTAGGGATTTGAGTATCTAGATGGCATGTCAATCAGCTACTATTAAAAAATAACAGACTTTGATTTACTACTGAGTACGTGAAGGACAGATTCTACTACATCATCAGTGTTAGGATTGACAATGGGAGCTGGTGATGATGAATGAGAATTAGAAGTGACAAATAACAAGGCACTCGAGGACATGTGAAGAAGGCTGTAGTCTATCAGATTATTAGTAATAGGATTTAACATTAGCTCAGACTCTAATGTATTTGATGTATTAACTAAAGCATTATTAAGTTCTGACAAGGAATGTGAAAGTGAGTCTGGTAGTGCCAGAGATAGAGAAGGCTGTGTAACTTGAGAGTGTAAGGTATCTAAGTTAGATAAATGCTCTAAAGTAGGCAGTAGAATGGAAGGCTCCATTTCGGAAGTCAGTACAGCTCCAAGATCTGTCATTTTTCTTTTTTGTTCTTCAACTTTCTCTGCACTAATGTCTACAAAGTGGCAGGTCTTGATCTTGATGACATCAGCAAGCCTCTCAAGTGCCTCAACACCACCTTTTAGGTCTGATGGATTGACTCATTGAGGGTGGTTCCATCCCACAAGTTTGACATGATAGTAGCAGATAATCAAGGCCTCATATTTTGTAAACTCAACGGTAGCTGATGCATCATTGGTTGCTTCACCTAGTGGTCCTCCTTTAGAATTGCAATAAATGATAAATAATCAAATACTTACAAAGAGAGGCCCTGAAGTGGATGAAACTTTGTGATATATGTCACCAAGAGATCTGGTGTAAAGAGTTGATTCCTAGTGGGCTATACAAAAGGTGTTACCTTAAGACTCAAAGTGTATATACTTTTCTTTTATGACAAGGATCAGTGAGATATAGGCTGGGATGCTGAGATAGTATGTACACTTGCTATTTCTACTGATAAGGAGTCTATACTCTCACATCATTGAATTTTAATAATCAGACACCTAGAATACCTTTCATATATATCCTTAGTTATGATATTAAAGTTTGGGAAAGATCCATCAAAAGCTAAGTGCATGATAACTAAACTAACATATGTGTGAAATATGACAATTGACATCTATTTATAAACAGTCACATTGATATATCATACAGGTCGAAGATTTTATTAAAAATATGTAGGACATATAATAGACTACCTCAGGAATCTATACTACATATTGCCCTAAGGATAGAGGCTGGATAGAAGAGGTGTGATTTAGAAGTGTTTGAGTTAGTAGCCTATAGTCATATATACATATGACGACATAGGTCTAGAAGACCTATTCATGTTATCAAGATAAGAAGACAAGCCTCATGTTGCCTTATGTACTAATAGAAGGACACCTTGTGGTCCTATCTTAGAAGACCTGCCTTATGCATGGTATCTTTGACTTGATAAATAAGCAAATTAGAACCCAGCTTTAAGCTGAGCTTAGATATGATAGAGTAGCCTTATATAAGATCGAAGATTAAAGTAGATGTTCATTACTTGAATCTTACTGGGTTTTACCTTAAACCCCTTATCCTGCTAAAGCTACTTGCTCGACATTTGATCTGTACCTTCAGAAGGACCCTATCAGAACCCTTCTGTCTGTAACCCGCTATAATCGCCTATAACCCTTTGCTATTCACACAAGCTACGCCAGCGTATACAACTCCTGCTTGTCTGTAGGAGCCGAAGAACCTCAGCACTTGGTACCACTGTGGTGGTTGTCACTGAGCAGATTATCTCAGTTTGCACACAACCTAGTGTCATAACAGCTAGGATATCCCAGCATATAGGGTAAAATATTGGGAATACCATCCTAAAGCCACCCACTAGGTCTTTTGCTAGCCACAAACACATAGACCTAAGAGGTCTTTTTGAGTGGTTGATTGAAGTGGTATTAGCAAGAGTTTTTGATATATGGGCCCCTAGATATAATCAATAACAAATAACTAAGTGAAAAATGCACCAGCAAAGTCAAACGGACAAGGACAGGACATGGTATGGAAGACTGGAAAAGCTAAAAAGGCCTCGGAAATGAATGGATGATCTTCAGACGACTTGGACAAGTGCGCACAATCTTCAGAAGATTGGAAGTGTGTCAAGGAATGTAAGATGTGATTTTGACCAGATATGTGTCCAGCGCTGGCCCAAGTGTTACACCGACCACACAGCCAGAGTATTCACTGAAAGGCATGTGAGAAGAAAATAGAGAACAAACTTTGAGATGAAGCCATTGTGAGTGCCATTTGAGCAAAGGGTATGTTGTCATTTTAACTCTCTTGACCTTGCAATTCAGATATATTTATCAATGAATCTGTAGCAGGGGCTAATTCTAAATCAGCACTTCGACATGCAGCATCTCAGACTGTCTGTGCAGCAGGTGTGTTCTCCTTTAATACTAATAGGGTACATGTGCACATTACTAGACCAATATTTTGTAAGGTGAATTGAGCTAGCACCAGTCTGAGCATGCACTGCCATCTTGTGAATGAAGTATGCATGATGATATATTGGATGGTCAAAGATCATATGTTTGGATAGGATGATATCAAGGTCAAGTATCACCCAAACAGTGGCCTCAAGACCAAATTCACGCATTCAAGGAATTTCAGCATTGTCTGGTGGCTTCTGATCCCCCATTTAACAGTTTGCCAGTCGCAACTGCCTGAAGGTGCTAAGCCACTGACTTTTATATTGTATGCCGACAAGACTAAGTTGTCAAATGCTGGTACTGTGAAAGCCTATCCTATCATTGCTCAGTTAGTAAACTTGCCTACAGACATATGGAATGGAGAAGGTATAAGTGGTGGTTATATTGTTGGCTGGCTACCAGTTGTATGTTGATGCCAGGATTATAAGAATGTGTGATATTGTACTGATAATTAGCTTCACTAATAAGGTGAAGGAGGACAAAGAATTTGCAAAAAAGCCTGGCTGGGTTAACTTCAAGAACACAGTTTGGCACAAGGCATTCTCAAGGATCCTCTCATCACTATCATCAAAATCAAAAATGGGTCAATGGTTCAAATGCTTAGACCAACTCTTACACTGGTTCTTCCTATCAATTCTCATTTTGTCAGCAGATTATGAGGAGCAGTAAGTATTAACCATTATGATCATTTATTTGCTGCAGACTGTTGCTGACAATTATAGATGTGTAATGTCATTAGTTCAAGGAGTATGGAGCCTGTGGCCATGCCATATTTTCCTGGTTCCTCAAGATTCACTCTTGGATGCATCTAAAAGATATTCTCTCCAAACAAGCAACAACTCACAGGCAATTATCAAATTAGCACAAATGAAATGCACTTTGGAGGAGAAAGAGAAAACACTGAAGGAGTATGAGTTTTGTGGTGTGGATTTGAGTGTTTCTTAACCTTTCTGAATCCTGCTTTTGATGACATACATTTACAGAACTCGCTTTGATTGATGACTCATACAGATGTTCACTGATGTAACACTTGAATTGGTGTTGGGCATGCATCCTGCCAAATTCACATATTACATTCCTCAACATTCTTCTGACCTTCTGAAAGTTCCACGTGCTTGTCCAAGTTGTCTGAAGGCTGTCCATCCACTTCCAAGGCCATTTTAGCTTTTCTAGTCCTCCATACCATATCCTGTCCTTGTCCGTTTGACTTCACTGGTGTATTTTCACTTGCTTATCTGTTATTGATTATGTCTAGGGGTGCATACATCAAAAACCCTTGCTAATACATATAGGTATGCACCTCATGCATTATTATATGTATATCTTCATAGTAGCTCACCTTGAGTCTTATTATATTTCGAATGGCTTATCTTGCTACAGTTCTTGCCTATGCAGATTCCGGACTTTCACGCTTGCTATGAGTCATAGTTAGTAGAGTCACTTTCAGATCTTAGTATTTCACACAATCAATATTTTGTTCATTCAGAGGCCTGACCACTGCCATCTTGCTTATTGATATCCCTAAGTCTTTCGACAGACTTCACATAGTTATACTACATGAGTTTTATACTTCGACAAACCACCATATTCCTCACCAGAAACCTTGTTGTTTCACCAGAAGCTCACCAGAAGCCTCATGCAACCTCAGAGCTTGATTTCTTGATATCAGACCTTGACTGGACACTATCAGAGCTCAACATCATCAGAACTCTGAATGTACTGGAGGTATCTTTTCCTTCTCTCTCCTTCAATATTAACAAGATATCTCTTGCATTTTATATCAAGAGATAATCCTACAGGCAGTCTCTTTGGGATGAACATCTCACTTGCGCATTCAGTTTTAAGGTAAGACCTTTTGTATAGCCCACCAGGAATCAACTCGTTACAATGTGCACCTGTTCAACAACATCCAAGCAAAAGGAACTACACATAACTACAACACAAAGCCAAATGAAAAGGTGCATGGATCATTAAAGAATTTGTATTTGTTGTGGACTAACTTCCAGAATATTGCTGAACAGATGTTAAGATCGTACTCTCGTAGGATCGGATCCGAAGGACTTCGGCCTCAGCTTGTACGCTGTGCCCCTTTCCCAAGTACTTGTCCCTTATTTCAAAGTACTAATGATAACACATCCGAAGGTCCAGATGGGTCTCATAGATATATCCGGATGACTTCCGGATATCGGAAATGCATATAAGACTAATCCAGACAGATCCGGACTAGAAACGAACAGAGTATAGACTATCGGAATCGATCCGAAGTCTCGGAGGTTTGACAAGAGTTGAAGACTCAAGTCTGGAGGACAGAAAGAGGACAAACTAAGATGATATTTGAACTGAGGTACTACAGGACATATACACGGGCTTATATACTAAGAGGATAACGAAACAATAAGTAAGAAAAGGTCCGAAGGCTATGTATGAAGCATGTGCAAAGGTTATCAAATGCGAGTCGGAAATGAAGCACAGGTTAATGGATCAGTAATCATACCAGTAATAAGTATAGCCAAAACACCGGGAAGAGGAAATACCGGATAGGCTGTGTTTAATATTAAATGAACAGGAAATGAAATAGGAAGCTTATCGGATATCGGATCAGAAGTGGATCTATGCATCGGACCGGACTGGATTCAGGGTCCGAAGTCCGAAAGAGAAGCGTAAATATATGGGATATGACAACAGGTCACACTATTTAGTTGTACCAGGTGATACTCTCTGAAATGCTTCAATTACAGATCCTGTATGTAAATCACTGGCAACTGGTTGCAGAGGATATTCACCACTGTTTTACAGACTTTGATGAATATCATTGCTTACAGGTTATACAAAATCAATCTGACAACAACATATCAGATGTGGATGTCCCAATTCCGCTAATGGCAGGTTTCCTCCATGTGAAACTTGGATCAAAACAACTTCCACAAACTTGAGTTGGTCAAGAATGTTCACCATAGCAACAATGTATTTTCAAACTTCTGCACTAGACTCAATAACTTTTTGAACGACTTCTTACCTGCTTGCAGTATACCTCTGCCACAAGGGAAACAGATTCACCTCCAGGCAACTGATGAGGTGTGATTATTTTGTTTTTTATCTGCTAATATAGCCCATGTTTTCAATGACTTTCCAATTAGCCCCAGAAAATGCAGGGCCCTCCTCACTCACATTGTCTATCTGCTTTATATTATACAGACCTCCAGTATGCAAGAAGCTCTTCTAATACAAAGGTGCGTATTCATATTCTCTTCCCATTTCCATGTAATGATTGGTATCTGGCCATCAAGGAATTTGCAACCACCACTGAAGATGTCATCATGGTCACAAGTAGTATTGCGAAGGACATGCAACCAAACTCCAAGGTCATTTACTGGCCAAATGCAATTTGTGCGCTCTGGCTGTTCTCAAGCAGAACAATGATCTGCCCTTGCTGTTCTCAAGCAGAATTATGTCTCACCCTCTTTTCAGCTGCCAAGAACTCATAAGACTCTGGTCCCACATGCAGTGTGAATATCCATACCTCCCTATTTGGTCTAGCTACTTACTACCAGCATGCTTCATTACATGTATGTGATGGCTTGAGTTTACCACGATGTAATATGACTGGTGGTGTTTGCTATTAGGTGGTGCCAGACTCTGCATTATATAAAGTTGTATAAGTGGCTAAATTCTCCTCACCTTTCTCTTCCTGCATCTTATAATAACTCAAGCAAAACTGATTCATATCAGATACTGACAGCGACTGGGATGGTCCCGATGTTGGTATTGATCATTCAATTCCTGGGCCTAGTGCATCAAAAGGAGAACTTTTAGATGTAAGTAACAATCAAACTTGGTATACACTACATTACAATGATATTTTAGGCCCTCAAAGCACTGCAAATTGATATTCAGAAGCTCTGTAAAGAGAATAGGGCTCTCAAGGAAGAGAACAAAGTTCTCCTTGCAGAGAAGCCCAAGCAGAGGTGAAAGGTGAATGCAGAGCCTTCTGAGAAACTTGTCGCCCATGAGACTACAATCATCATCAATGCTCACAAGTATGGCATGATGACTGAGATGTTTCCTTCCAAGGACCTTCTCAATAAGTTCCTACCTTTGTCTCTGACTCCTTTTGATAGTATCGATCAATACAAGACTGCACCCATACAGAAATCTGCTTTCTTGGATGAGTTGTACCATGGCTTTCTAGAATGAGTGCATGTAGTCATGGCAAGCTCTTATTTTGCTGAACTAATGAGTAATTTTCTTCACTGGACTTATGTGCTCATCCTCACTATGGTATTAGGTACTTAAAAGCATTGCAGATGCTCACTCGAGTGAGATCAAGAAGCTACAGAATGTTGTTGGCACAATCTCTGACCTTCCATCAAAATACTTTACCAACATTGGTTATGACCATGTAGGTGTCCCTGAGATCCAAAAGATGCTTGGAGTCACATCTGCTACAAACCCAACATACACAACATTCCCACTGGTTCTGTTTCCTAATTTGATTGAAGACAAACCTCTCAAGATTGTGTTCAGAAATTGGAAAATGCTAGCACAGGTAAGATAGTCATTCTCTTATCATTTACATGTCTTACAACAAACACACTCAGATATTGAAAGTAGCATTACATGGTGTTACATCACTCTACCAGGGTACCAGTCACGGCGGTAGCACACACACAAATTCACAAAAGTGGGACGTCCACCAAGTCACACCAGGATCAATTGCATGGGCATCCATTATGGCACAATATTAGAAATTGTCCTCACTGTTAGATCCTCTCACTGACATAATGATACAGGCATTTTTTTTCTCTCATCTAACACTGAATTCTCTGGATTCAGCATTGGGAAGAAATCAAACATCAACTACAAGGAACTTTTCTACAACTACAAGAAAGCTCTTGTGATAAAATAGAAGAGTAAGCACATCAGGGAGATCATCACTAAGCTCAACAACTACATTTTCAGTGCCACACAAACTGCTATCATTAATGCTAACCATGATCTTTCCAAAGCAATCAGTTAAACTATGGCAGTACTTGATGTAGATAGTGATGACGTGTTAAGACCGTGCACAAAGGGTAGGACTGATTCTGAGGGGCTTGGCTTCAGCTCGTGCGCTGCGCCCCTTACCTGAGTATGTGCCCTTAATTTTAGATTGGTGTCCGAAGAAAGTCTGAAGACGTCCGAAGGCGCGGGAAACTTCGGGAGGACTTTCTGGATGGGTGCAAGTAACTTCCAGATGAGTGTGGGAAAGTTCCGGAGGAACTTCCGGAAATTACAATGAGGTTTCGTCCTGATACAGATATGTGTAATGGCTACTCAGTACAAGTCCTGAATAGAAGCAAACAGAGGAAAG
Source organism: Suillus fuscotomentosus (assembly GCF_016647785.1). Taxonomy (NCBI): domain Eukaryota; kingdom Fungi; phylum Basidiomycota; class Agaricomycetes; order Boletales; family Suillaceae; genus Suillus; species Suillus fuscotomentosus. The sequence goes on along the minus strand of NW_024539526.1, from coordinate 642,635 downwards.
GCTGCAAGGACAAAGTCCAAAGCAGAATAGGTCCGGAGGACCACAGGAAAGATCCAGATGAACTTCCAGAAACTTCAGAGGATCAGATGAGTGGATGAGCAGAGTATTGGATAAGCAGAGCTCGGCCTAGGGAGAAACTCCCTAGGCCTGAGATGGGTAACAACTAAGTTGGGAGACTAGAACTGATATAAGGACTTAGAGTGAGATCTAGTGCGAGGACTAATATGATATTCAGACTGAGGAACTACAGGACATATACAAGAGTTTATATACTAAATGACTATCAGAAAGATCAATAAGCAAAGGTCCAAGGCTATGTACGAAGCATAAACAAAGTTATCAAATGGGAGTCGGAAATGAAGCATAGGTTAACGGATCAGTAATCATACCGGTAGTAAGTATAACCAAGGTACCAGGAACAAGGAATACCGGATAGGCTGTGTTAATGTTATATGCACAGTAATGAATCAAGAAGCCTAGGAAATGGATCTATACATCAGATCAGATCAGATCAGATATGGTCCGGACGAGATGTGTGGATATATGGGATATGACATTAGGGCAATGGGACAAAGGATGAATGATGCAGGCTAGCTGCAGAGGTATGGAGGTCCGATGCATAGAGATACAGGGGTCCAGAGGTCCAGATGAAGTGTGGGAACATTGTTGGACATAGGTCCGGAATACGGGATATGACATGACACATCTGTGGATATACCTGCCCATGGTGCACCTGATAATGTTATAACTGCAGCCAAAGAGCCTGCCTTTGTGCCACAGACCATTGAGAGCATCTGAGGGGCATCTTCCCTTAGCAACTTTGACAAGGGCAAAACTGACACTGATGGGACCATTCAGGGATTATTCAAGGCTTTGGGAGGATCACAAGGTGAAGACAGGGGAAGGTGAAGAAAAAAGAAGACCATTGTACCTTCTGAGACCACAGCAACTCATGCAACTCATTCTTGCAAGTAATATTACTCAATTTTGCCCATGTATTAGGACTCTGAATTGATGACTACAACTGCAGCTATTACTTTGAGTCTATTACATAATATTAATAGTACATTGAGCATCACTTACAGTATTGAGTGAACATGTTTATACCTCTTGTTTCTCTACCATAACCAACCACTTTAGACCAATGACAATAGTGGTATTCAAAGTAAGATTTTGAAACACACTGAAAGTGCATTGAAACTTATGTTGAAAGAGCCATGAAACTTTTTCAGTGTGATTTCAAGCTCCGCTCGATTACCTTAGACACGATGCCTCAACAATCTGCGTGTCAAGACCTCTTACACCAGCTAGATGCTGCCTCAATGGAAGTTGTGATGGCTCGTACAGAGCATGCTAGACATGAGTTAGATCTTGATGAGTCCAGTTCAGGCTCCGATAGTACAATACCGAGTCCCATGATCATATCCCCACTCTCTCCTATCTCACCAAATATATCGGATACTTCATCAGACAATTCAACTGACAGTTTGGGTACCAACTTCTGCAATGTCAATCTACACTATCTGCGCCTTTTGGGGGATATCACGGCACTTCGTGATGAAGTAGAAAGAGCACAAGTCCTCCATCGCCCTGATGAGCCCCCCATGCGCACACCGCAGATTCAGCTCTTACCACACTTTGCTGCCCATCGCCCAGATCTTTTTCACCAGAAACTGCACGTCTACCCTGAAATTTTTGACGACATCCTTGACTGTATCAGCGATAATCCCATCTTTCAAAACAATTCCAATAACTGCCAGCTCCCCATTGCCCTGCAACTAGCTATTTTTCTCAATCGTGCAGGCCACTATGGCAACACGATATCTAATGAAGATGTCTGCCAATGGGTGGGTGTTAGCGTTGGCTCGGTCACTAATTGTACCAATTGTGTCATGATTGCTCTACTCGAGCATCATGACCAGTTCATCTTCTTCCCAAGTCTCAATTCTAATGATGCTGCTCGTGCCTGAGAGTACATCTCAAAGATCTGCCCACAATGGCGCAACAGTATCTTCGCTACTGACAGCTCTATGATCAATCTTTGTAACAAGCCGGGGCTCTATGGAGAGACATTTTCAATAGAAAATCCGACTACTCCCTCAATTGCCAGGTGAGTATTTCTCATTTTTTTCTTAAAACATTCAACTAATATATGTCTAGGTAGTGGCAATGCCTCATAATCTTATTATTGTGGATTATTCAATCAGCCACGTCGGTAGCGCGCACGATGCACACACTTTCCACTCTACACATGTTTTTCAAGACCACGAGGTGCTCCTCGGAGACAACCACTGGATCTGGGCTGACAGCACATACCCTTTGGAACCGTGGTGCATTGTGCCATTTAAGAAACCACACAATGGCGCACTAAGCAAAGTGCAAAAGAAATTCAACTATAATCTCTCTACGGTACGTATACTATCTTTTTCATTGTATCTATTTACCGATTTTTGGGGTTAGGTCTGCGTTCGCATCAAGCATGTCTTTGCGGCACTCAAAGGCCGTTTCCAATCTCTCCATGAGCTTCGGCATCTGATACAAACTGAGAAACACCTCGAGTATACATCGTACTGGATCATGTGCTGCTTGATTCTCCACAACATGGTCATCCAATTCGAGGAAGAGTGCCACATATCTACTACTCAATGGGCCACAGGGCAGGACGGGTTTGAAGAGGAACGAGAGGAGGATGCTGGTGAGGATGGAGCCGGTGACACATTGTATGATGGAACACCTGGACAGGCATCTCGCAGTCAGTTGATGGACTACTTGCTTGAAATGCTTGAGAGGAGGCAGAGGTATGCAAGAACAAGGTACGATGCATATCATCAGTGAAATAGAACATGTAAGGTACACTACGCGTATGAAAAATGCACATGACTTTGAACATGAATACACAAACAAGTGAGTCCAATGCAAATGGCAAATGAAAGCCCCAACATAAACAAGTACAACAACAGCTGCGAGCAAGTAAACAATAAATTAAGTCTCTTTCGATGATGACCCTTCTTTGAGAGTGATCAACTCAATTTCGAGGTGAAGAGCCGCTGCCTTCTCTGACTGAACTTTGGCCTGGGCTTTGAGAAGATGAAGCTCGAGTGCCTTTGCCTCCTGTGACCACTGGTGCACTGAAGCAGCTTCACTGTGCTCAATTACACCCTGCTCCCATTGGAATTGTATATTGCACTCATGGCATAGCACATTGACCTTGGCAATTTTGTACTCAGAGGCAGATTCCTTTGCAGAGTAGATATAGCTCATATCGTTGGTGAGAGAGCTTACTTGGTCAAGCACATCTGATGTTCCCAATTGAACATGCCCTGAAAGGCTGCACTTGTGTGCAGCCTTTTTCCGGCCGGGTCTGAGTGAAGTCTGTGAGTCTTGTGATACCATGCTGGGTGATGAAGCAAACGTCCATGTGGACGTGCTGGGGGTATTCACCGACAAGGACGACATAGATGCTGGCTTTTTTGCACGAGGGGAGCCATGATCCATGGAACGAGCAACGTGAGACTTGCCAGTGAAGGCTGCTTCACGACGATCATACTGCGGGGTGCAATGTGTTGGCTTGAAGGCATGGGATAGTGAGGGGGATCTTTGGTGTGGGTGTTTATTGCTTGGGCACTGAGTGTTATCCTGTTCCTCGTTATCCACCTCCATCTCCAACTCCTCAGCACCATCATCCCAATTTCTGGTGTCACGCTCCTCGAGTGCAGGGTCAAAGTTGTTGTATGTAGGGTCATATGGAGGGTTGTGCCCCCCAATAAAGGTAGCAGGGGGCATGCCTTTGTCAGGCGAATTGTCAGTGTACATATCATCGAGGTCAGCATCCATATCATCGAGGTTAGGGTTGGTATTGGAAAGATCTTGGGAGGCAGTAGGATGAGGGGCATCATCGGGTTCAAAATTTGGAGCCTTCCCTTTCCCCTTTGCTTGTGAGCGCACCATGGAATCATCTGCAGTGGCACTGGAATTTGCAGGATGAGAGGCAACCTGCTTGCCAGTAGGGTGAGAGGTCTGTTTGTGTTTAGGCTGTGTTAGCGCATGGAGGGCACCAGTGCGATCGTTTCCAGGAATGGAGGAGAAGGTCTTTGGGGCAAAAGCAGGATTGTCCTTCCACAGTGCATCCAGGTCTTCGAACCAGGTAAATTCAGACAATACTTGCGCTGTAATGGTTCTAGCTTGGTCAGATAATTTAAACAATTTAAAATAAAACTTGCCTCGAAGATTTACTTGAGATAGAGGGTCAAGAGGGTTGACGCCAGCGCCAGTCATCCCAAAACGATCAGTTGCAGCCTTATACTTCCCCCTGAGACTAAAATTTTGTTAGTGAATATACATGAAAGGAGGAAGATGCACATACTATGCAAGACAATTGGCAATGGCTTGTCCAAACTTTGGCTGGTTCCCTTCTACAGTGTACCGGGTCCCATATGTTGGGTCATTTTCGAATACATGTCTGGCGATTACAAGGTAGATATCAGGCTTTACTCTTGCCTGAAGGACGATCAGTGCCAATCACCGCTGCTGCAATTTTTTTTGTTATCGGAGAAAAGTACGCAACAGTCAGCTGGATGTGCGGCAAGCCAGGATACGAGGATTGTAGTGCCGTCAAAATTGGTGGTGTCCCACCTGATCTTGGTGGGGACAAAGCTGGTGTTGTCCTCATGAGTTATAGGCCAATCTTCAGGGCCTGTAGTGTTGTTGTTGTCCAGATCGGTTGCAGATTGATGTTGGGGGGATCTGGATGGTCAGTACCTCCTCGTCCTCATCCCCTCCCACGAGTCACAGTAGCACCCCTCACTCTCCCCCTAGCCCTAGCCCTCCCCCTGCTATGCAAAGATTCCAAAGGTTGTTGTGGTTGTGGTGGTTGTGGTGGTTGTGGCAGCGGTGCAGTGGTGGTGGTGGTAGTTCACTCATATTTAGACCAGCAGATATTTTGGAAAGCTGCTTGAGGCATGCTGAATGCCTTACAGTGGGTGAACGTATTGGGGGCATCATGCCTGTGCAGCATAAAGTTTCGATTTCAGACTCCGATACCTGCTGCTGGGGTTCCGAAAAGCTCCCATGTTTGTTGATGCTTTCAAAAAAGTTCCAAGGAAGTTTCAAAACCAGCTTTGAATCCCATTAATGTACACTTCATCAACACAATGTTTAATCTGAACCTTTTCCCCTCACCATTCTCCCTCTTAATAAATGACTCAATTCATATTCAGACCCAAACAGAATCTACCAATACATGATGACATTGGCCTCCTCGAAAGTTCATTTATTACAATTATCACTCAAACTTTTTCAACCACTGATTGTTTGTACATCTATTAGCAGGCCAAGTCATTATATTACACTACCTGAGTGCCCACCTGGAATTTGAGTTGTCTAAATGTGTAGGTTCTTTGTTTTTACTATGGCCTCGCAGTTGCTAACATTTTTTGACCTATTATGTTTAATAGTGTGCACCTGACATGCATGCTCTCCTATGCCAGCAACACCTGTGGGTGCTCTATGTCAGTCTGTCCAAGTGTAACAACAAGGTAAGTACCAGATCTATATAAAGCAAACATCAACTGAATTGTATTATAAGTTTTAGGTCTTGATTCAGAGTTCGAACCAGTCACTATTACAATACTAAAGATATAGCTCGCCTTCTGACAAGGCAATAGCAGAAATTGCAATATTTTATTTTCATTACAATACCTGCAAGCTTATTTCAAGCTGTTTCAAGCTATTTACTAATCAGCACGATCCCAAGATGACTAAGTCGGTTGCAATGCATTGCAACCGCCATTGCAACTGTTATTTACATGTGTATTTCAATGTATATTTCAAAGACGTCTCTGTTAAGACAAGGCATTTAAAGGTCCGCTCCCGTTTTAGACGTTGCAAGGCGCTGAAATCCAAATTAGGAATTTGCGACACAGGTGACATCTTTGCGTGGCTTCAGCATGTTTAAGGTTTATCCCACTCAGTTCTATTTCAATCATGGTCATTCAACCTCGTATTGGAGGGAGAATGATACCTATGTTAAGAATTTCGTGCCTAAGTAGCTAGAAATACGAGTTGTGTGAAAGTGCCGACTTGTGGGGGCTGCCGATTACAGTGGAAGGGATATTAGTATATGAAGATTGTTGCAATATTCCAAAAGTAGCTTGCACATGCATCTGACCTTCACACTCACGTCTCAATCAATCATCTTGTTTTAACCTCGGAAAGACTTGGCAGGCAGTCACAGGCGGGTGACTGTGGCAGAGCATATAATTGCAGGTTATCTCTCGACGGAGAGCCGATACGGAGAAACATCATGGAAATGCACTTACTTCTGTCGCGGTACTTGCTGCAGAAATCGCCAAAGTTGAAAATTCCTGGTGGGCACATGTTGAAAACATATGGTTCTGTCAGCTGCTGCTCGTTGCATCTTTAGATTGTTCATTCACTTGAATTTTATCAGAAACAGAGGGCCATTTTGGAGGATCTTGACGCATAGGGAGGAGCTGCCGGTGAGTCGTGACCGCCTGGTAGCCCAAGATATCATGTGAAAATGGTGCCGCGTGAGTGGCGTTAGCCATGCATGATAAGCATCGGGTTAAAGAACTGTGAATCCGAGCGCTTGAACGATGATAGCGCCCTCTTACCATTTCAACTCGTACTTATCATGGGCCTACTTAATAGGATCGTCCAAAGCTTCGAAGTCACTCGTGACTCCAACCTCACCATTACCGAGCAGCTCGTTGCCGTGAGTATCCACAATGGATACGATCCCCCCATGTACTGACGGCAATTTTCTCTATGATAGAACTATGATTTGCTGCCTGTTGAGCCGGAGAAACGCACAGTGGCGTGCATACAACTACATTGCCTTCTGGACGGCGGACACGTTCAACATAAACATGTGGATGATCGTATCGTACGCTCACCACCATCATTATAATTTTGGTCGGTATTAAAATCTTCAAGGTCCATGATCCAACTAGGGATGTCGTGGTGGCAAGCCTGGATATGCACCTGGCTTGGTTATGGCGTTATCGCACCTTTCCTTGTCCTGAATGCACGTCCTGGTGCTATCTTCCATGTGATGTTTCCAATCGTGAATCGCACGAGCTTCGGGATGTTTGGGAGTCTGTGGTGTGTCTTTAATCGCGCCGCTATGGCATGGTGCGCCTTCCTGGCTTCGCAATGATGCACGGGCTAAGTAACATAGCATATGGTATGGCGTCCAGGCGAGCATCGGAGGTTCCTGTGTGCTCGTAATGCTCAGAGCAATGTGGCCTAGCATATATGACCTGCGTGCGTTTATCATTTCCTGTGATAATCATACTCAACTGAAGCTGGCCGATAGCAAATTCGATGCCCTGCATCCTCTGGAACGGACACTCGAGATTTCCTATGCTTCTTCCTCTTCTGGCTCATTTCGCTGCCGATCATTTGGTTCCCTGTGCACAAGGTGTAAGTACAATCACATCTTCCCATGAGGACAGTTCATAAAGTGACCTTCCTCAGCCGCCACTTCTTCCTTGTGACACCCATTCCTGATGCCCATAGCCTCAATCACATTTCTCATATGGTGCATTGTGAAAGCTCATGGAATCGGTCCGGTCATGCATCAACCTTCTACACTGCACGGATCAGAGCTGGGCTGGGCTATGGTGGTCAGTTCGATGTCATGCATCAGTAACAAGGTAACCCTGGTCACCAACGCACCGGATTTTGCCTCCCGCGCTCGCACCTCATCCGCCGCGCTATACCCACAATTGTTTGCGATTCCTCTAAGTGCGGCGTTTGTAAGTTTGATCGGAATCCTTGTGAGCTCGTCGTCGCAGGCAATTTACGGGACAGCCATTTGGTCACCCATCGATCTGTTGGGAAATTTCTTGAACGACAATCCGTCGAAAGCGACGAGATTCGGGGTGGGTGATTGTGATATCCGAGGAGCTGGGCTTATGTCTGACACTTTTACGTCTTCCTCTTTGCAGGTATGGTTTATCTCAGCATCATTCATGCTTGCACAGGTGACGTCGCATATTTTCTTCGCTATTGCGAATTTAATGCTTCTTCTCCTCCTAGATGGGGTGTGTCAAATAATCTACCCAGATTTCAGAGCGGGCTCCGAGCTGACATTGATTATCAAGCACGAACATCTGCGCAAATTCAGTGTCGGCAGGATGCGATTTGACCGCACTGTTCCCTCGTTTTATTGTATGTATATCCGGTGTATATTCAGAACTAACATACTCAAGAACCAACCGCAGAACATCCGACGTGGCGGGTATATCGCTGCTACCGTTGGTTTCGCCATGTGTCCATGGAACCTCCTGAAAAATAGTAATGAGTTCACTTCTTACCTCTCCGCATATTCAGTGTTCCTGAGCTCCATTGCTGGGGTGATGGTACGTAGGCGCTTCTGTAATTGTTCTTTTCATTATTGTGAACGGGCTGCTGTAGGTGACGGAATACTACGTCGTCCGCAAGGGTCATTATAACGTGAAGGACCTCTATAACACCGAAAGGGGCAGCTGGTACTGGTACACGTATGGGATCAACTTCCGGTGAGAGTTTTGATTGCCTTGAAGCGTTCAACCCTGACAAGTGGTGTTAAGGGCATACACCGCATATATTTCCGGGATCCTTATTAACGCTGTCGGTTTCGCTGGAGCCAGTGAGTTGTCACCACGGTCGCGATGCATCGATCCTGAAATGTTATTTCCCAGCAGGGCGCACGGTCCCTCTAGCAGCTACTCGGATATATGAGTTGTCGTTCTTTACGGGCTTCGGAGTTTCTGCAATTGTCTATTGGGCTTTGAATCGCGCCTTCCCGGTAATCGGTGCCGCTGACACGTTCGAGGAAATCGACGTATCTGGATATGAACGTACGGCACGTAGTTTACGGGATGTTGAGGAAGTGGACGACGAGACAAAGGACGGGGGATCAGATCATTCTGCGAGCAAAAGATAAGGTGCTTGCCAGACTCTGTACAAATACCATAAATAGCAACAAGATAACATGATGTCATAGCTAGGGGTTGCGACTTACCATCATCATCTACGCACCGTAAATTCGAACAGAATGTCATCTGGAGGCACACAATCACCACCTCTTGAATATACAGGCTCGCATATCCCTATGGGGGTTTCTTCCATCGATGGTAGTGTCTCGGAGCCGATGTTGGATGCGGAACAACGAAAGAGTGCGTATCATCCAACACGACTGTTGTGTCCCTGTTCAATTTTGAACATTTTAGCCTACTTTGCTGAGCCGGAGTTGGTGAGTTTATTACCGAGAGCAGCGAGGATGCACGTAATTATCAGTTGACTCTCCCACCAGAAAGAACGTGGAGGTACTAAGGAGACAGGGAAAGAGCAGAGAAAGGAATTGGAGAAGGAGAAACAGTGATCACTAACATCAATCAAGGGAACGCGAATAGTTCATGAATCAATGGCTGAAATCGGAGAAGGAAAAGTGCAGGGCTCTTCTGATAGTGATACAATTTAGGTATTTACTTTCCGCCATCGTGTAAATATTCCTCCCACCACGTTCTAAACCCTGTACATTCTAATGGAAGTAGTTTCTCTGTCTCAGCAGTAGATAGGTGGCAATTGTAAGGGCGTGATGTGGCACCGGCACCAGTTGGAGGTGTTGAGACAGGCTTGATATGATTCATGTCATTGAGACCAAGGATGTCGGCAAAGATTTTGCACATCTGGTACTTTGTGAAGGACTCGTTCGCCGAATAGTGGAGAATTGGCGGTAAAGTATCGGGGCTGATATCTTTCAAACCTCGTATTTAGTGCGATGGTTTCCCAGCAGGGACGAATCTGTACACACCCGTCAAGCGGACTAAAAAGGATGCAATGTCCAATACGTTGGTAGGATACCTGATCCCATAGTCATCCATGTTAGACTCCTTTGATCGGTCCTGTACAACATCAACGAGGATATTAACGGCTGAGTCTGCATTGTTAGGTGCAGGGCCGTATCTAAGCGTGGGTGAGATCACAGTCAAAACGAAGCAGTACGACGGGAGGTCACTTGCAATACTGGAACTCTCAAAACAACTGCCCTGGAACCCTGTTGCCGAGCTTGCAATACAGCAGTTTCGCCATCCCGTTTAGTCTGACCGTAGATCTGAAGTGGACTAGTAGGCAACTCCGGTGTATACCCGCCAGGAGGAGGCGATCTTCCGTCGAAAACGTAGTCTAATCATTATTGAATCACAATGAATTCATGACAGCTACAGTGCGATGCTCACCAGTAGAGATATACACGAGTGTGAAGTTAATGGCCTTCGCGAGTTCAGCGAGGTACCCCGGAACTTCAACATTCAGCTGGACAAGTGCTGTCAGATGGCACTGCTAATAATTAAGTTATCTTCTGACGAACAAGTTGGGTTCCGACTGGATCCTGAGGTCATATATGATACGGATCAACATAACATCGATGTCGGTGTGAATATTCATACCTTCTCGGCAACATCAGGTCGCCTTTCAGCGGCGCAATGAATCACCCCTTGCCAATCACAGTGAAGACCTGCGCGGAACCACCTCGAAATCGCTCTCACAGGTAGGTTGAATTTCTTCCAATTTCTGCTTGGTCGCTTCCTTATCTGTCAAATCTAGCTGCACTAGATGGCTAGCGGTGCTTTTATTCTTCAAGCCCACAACCTCACATCGCAATGCTTTCTCGAACGCCTTATGAACGGCAGTGCCGAGAACACCAGATGCCCCTGATCGTTCTTCAGTATAAGGCTTCTCAGATGGAAGGGAGACGTGTCTACCTGTAACCACAATCTTCGAGCCTGACATGAAAGAGATATTTAGCGTAGCAACGTTGACAGGAATTGTAAATTGACAAACCCCGCCATAGGCCAGGCTTAATACATAGTTCCCTTGAGCTTCGTTCGTGAGAAATTATTTACCAGCCTGGGTGTGCCGGCGTTGCCCATGTACCTTACAGCCACCTTATTGGGCGCTTTTTCATATTATAGTTCTCAGGAACGTCCTGTTGTCTTGAGCCCACCAATCATTTCTGAGAACCGTTCGCTGCGGTGCAGTGCCGGTGCTGGGGAAACCTCAGTGATATGCCAGGAACCTCAGGCTAGCTCGCGAGGCATTACTATTGCCAGATACAACATCATGGGGGCCCTTCACGACAACCAGGTACCTTTGTCGACAACGTGAGTCGTGGTGTACTATTCAAAACCACGGTGTGTCTGAAGACAAACTCCATGATTTTGGCCAAATCAGCAGATCTTCAGTGTGAAATTCCAATTATTTTCTTCTCATGGCTACGGGGGAAATGTTAAATCATTTTCAATATTAGAACTTGGCTGTTCCCATACAAATAGGTCCCACTCACATTCCTGAACCCTGCTTCTCTGTCAAGCAGAGTTGAACGTTGGACAGTAGGGTTTGAGGGTCAAGATTATATGAGGAACGAGGCTCACCGTACCTTCTAGAGGTTCACGGCGACTCTCCTATTCATCCCTCAGGATGACGTTGGCGCTCCGAGTCGAGCCTCGCCCGAGCCTCGACCCCAGTGCATTGCCACCGCCATCGAGCTTCGTGCAGGCTGCGGGGCTCGACAGTTGTCTTAAGACTTCGCATTCACATGTATCCACCTTCCAGTAAGTGTCACAAAGTACAGTGGTATGCACCAGGCGATCGGTCATTGACTGGTATGCACAGCTCGTTACTTCTGGATATGCAACTATATAGCTCCTCTATTAACACGGTCAAACGGGTCGGACTTGATGGAATAATCTCTTGCCCAGTCTTCGGAGATCATGACAAGGTCGAAGGCAAGGTTATTATAGGTCCGAACTGTTCACAAAACGGTCGACTGAACATATCTGTAAGTCTAACTTATACCATGAGTTATACACGTGAACTCAACTATCACTATTGTAGATTGAAGGCGTGTTTGAGTATATCTCTGTAAAGGAGGATCTAGACGACGAATCTGCCCAGGGACCTAAAGCTTCGAAATGCAAGCACATATTCTTATCGTCCTCTACTGTCATTGCTATTTCACCTTTCCCTGACCCGTTTACTGTTGTTTCCGACGTGTTTTGGGTGCTGAAACTTCCCAATCACTCGAATTTGAATGGCCCTGCGCCTAGATTCTGCGAATTCAGCTTCCAAATTCCTCGCGGCAGTCGACCAGGTGAAGAGATGCCTCCCACCTTCTGTGCTTCGATCCCTTGCGATAACAGGCGAGGAGACTTGTCTATTGTGGAGAAGGCTGAGGTGTCATATCACATAAGTGCAGTGTGGGAGCCCTCAGATATGTCGGAGACCAGTGGGATGTGCGTTCCAATGTCAGGCACCACTAAATTTCAGATGCTCACCTCATAGGTTACAGGCTGGAAGTTCCTATTCTGTTTCATCCAAACATAGACTTTCAGTCTAATGGACGGTTCCGACTATCGCGTCTGAATTATGGCTCGAAACTCCTCTTACACCAGAGCGATCTGTTCCATTCCATTGCGCGGTAGGTCGAAGGAGTGGCACACATGTGTATCATCTTACGAACAGAATTTGTAGGTCACTCTGCCACGCTCGCAAACATTTTCTCGATGTACCTCTGTCCCATATTTTGTGGTATTTACAACGAAACCTCAATGCGCCGTACTTGCCCGAGAAATCGCTGCCGATGCCACCATTGCTGTTTCCCTAGTCCGTAAAGTTACCATAAAGCCCCAGCTACCCCCTATTCCCCCCGATACCACACAACTCAGTGATTATTCAGACAGTCTATCTGGCCCTTTTCCGACATCGCGAACCAAGCTACTAAAGCGTGCAGCAAAGATGGTTGCAACTGCAGTGGTTCGCGTACCAAAGAGCCGTGAAGAGCCTTTCTCGGCCGTCCGGTACAAACCACTCCCTGAATTACCACAAGTTTCCTTCTCGGAAACTCATACTGTACAAACACAAGTATCTGTTGGATTTCCAAAGCGTCCCCGTCATTCTAATGACCCTGGTGGTTCTGAATGCCAGGCGTATCTACCCGATGGCCTTTATAAGGGCAAATTCCGGTTGTCAAAGGATATGATACCAGGAGTCGATTGGCCTGGTGTTAGCGTCGAGGTGAGTTTCCTCCTATAACAGAAGATTCACATCTGAGGGGTAGGTTCCAGTATTATTTGGACGTGACTGTTCTCTTTCAGCAGGACGCGCTAAGGGCTTGCGTTCCTATTCGAGTTTTCTAAGGCATCCAACTAGCAACCCACTCGCTATCTAGGACTCTGTTCGTTCAAAAGTACTGTCTTGTTTCCTTGTCTGAACATGTTTATTTGTTACTCTATGGCATTATTGTTATTATTATCGCGCACATATCTTCACTGTACAAATTGTATTTAATTAGTACCATGCATATAATCTTTGGTACAAGGCTACAAGCCCATCCCGGCCTTGAGCTTGATCACTTTGCAGGTGACATATTGTGTGACCCAGTGCACACGTTAGACAACTTGAATTGTGAACCTCTGCAAGCTGGTCGAGCGTCTGGACAATTGGTATTAGTCGTACACAAACAGCTCCTATTTTAGGCTACGTGGTAACGGCATCGGAATTTTGATCAAGTCAGTGCATGTTTAACACTAGTCTCTCCTACCACCCAGACTATAGAAAAAGAAGACAATATTCGTCCCGTTCTACATTCAACGCACGAACTATACCACGACAATTGATCAGTACACGAACACTGCATCACATGATCAAGACGTGCTAGAGAAATTTACCGGTAACTCGTCCAAGGCAATTTGTAGCATTGTTCAAGTTTCTAACGTCGCGCCATGTAGATATATCTTAACAGGTTCACTTGCGAGTATACACTATACCTTCGCCATGTCACGAACAGGTTACGAACGCCTGCCAATGCATACCGTGCCAGAACTAGGTCCACCGCGTTCCCGTTCCCGTTCGCCCGTTCGCGCTCTCAATCACTCCGGATCCCTATAGCAGTCCGCTCATTCGATTTCACCAAGCTCTTGAAAATCACTCTTGCGCTTGCCGTGGCCGTCATATTATACACGTTTTACTTCTATGAGCCGCACATCGAAATCACCTTCTACTCGCGCAAGTGGATCAACAGCGAAATCGAGCCCGTAGGACAGCTGGCTGGATGTTTTGATGAGAGGAGGATCAGTGCAGAATACAACGCTTCTAGGTACTTGAAAGGACCGAAGGAAGTAGAGGTGCATGCTGGGATGGGCATGAGACTTGGGATGGACTGTTATGAGTTTGCTGCGACAATTCCGCGGTCGACCAGTGCCATGGTGGACAGGCCTCGCTTACCTCCTGATGAAAGGACACAGTACCATACGTACTGGCGCGTAGACCTCGCGCCTTTTTCAGAGCGGCAGGAGTGGATGCTCAAATCCTTTTTTGCGACTCAGGATCATGCAGCCTCGAGACTCGTAATGTGGTCGAATGGGGACTTGTCGACGAACCCTATACTTGCATCATATGCCCACATGCACCCGAATTCATTCGAAATGCGGGTGGTGGATATCCCAAATCTGGCGAGTGGAACTGCATTGGACGGGAGCCCATTGCTAAAGACAAATGACAAGAAAGCATGGACGGACGGCGATCTTGTCAGATTATTAGTTATATGGAATTATGGGGGTGTGTGGATTGACATGGATTCACTATTGACTCGAGACCTTTCTCCTCTACTCGAGCACGAGTTCGTCACGCAGTGGGATTGCTACGGTAAGCCCTTGTCACGAAAGTCCATGAGCACCAGACTCAAGTTTGTCTCGCAGACAAGATTTATCAGCCTCTAAACGGCGCCTTGATGCATTTCCACAAACACTCTCCATATCTTTGTGAAGCATTCAATGTCATGGCGACTTCAGCAGCTCCTCGTGCCGATTCTACAGACTGGGGCGCACTTCTTTACCTCAAGCTCTGGCGCCGTCTCCTGGGTGCCCACATTCCGCCTTTCAAAATCCTTCCATTTTGTTTTTCAGATGCCCGATCCTGCAGGTTGGATAACAGGTTACCTGATCCATTTGACGGGGATGATGGCAGCGAGGCACGGTGGTGGCGTACTACGAAGGGCGGGCTGCAGGAAGGTGGAGACCTAGATGATGCGCTTGAGAATGTGTTTGCTGTGCATCTCCATAATCAATGGGACAAGACATTTCCAAAAGGGGGCTGGGTGGAGAGGTTACTTCTCAACAGGTACCAGGAGAAACTTGCGGAGAGGGAGGATTTATCAACAGCAAATTATATTACTTAACACTGCACTAACAGATCCGCAAATAGTTTGCATCAGCTATTCGTTGATCGTACATGATATACCACATGTTTATTCGTAACATCGGTCTTGAGCGATTCTTCCAGAACTCCATCGCCATCGTCCCAACAAAATCATAAACTTGGATGGGGGTTCGCTTGCGTATATTCTCGGTGAAGGTGTTTTGTCGCGAGCATGAGTTTGTAAGACGAGAGCGGGAACACGACTTTTGTTGACATTAGCGGCTTGCTATCCTGAGGGTTCAAAAAATTCCAGAGAGTTGTCGGATCGTAAGAGTCATGTTTTGCCTTTGTACTGGAGTAGTTGTTCATGGCTCGATTCCTAGTAACTTGCTGAGTTGGTCATCATGATCGTTCAAGTTGTTGGGCCAATTTTACTGCCGTTTGAGTTGATTCGATTCCTATGGACTTGTTAATTCGGTCAGTATAATCGTTGTCGGGTCAATTTCGCTGCCGCGTAAGCAATAGGAAGCCCTGAATAAAGTGGAGGAATATCTCATACACTCAATGTGACATCGACTCGAAAGCGCAACATACGAGTGAGCCAAGTCGTGTCCAGCCAGTCTAATGCCTCGATAACTTCCAGTTGATGGTAAACAGTCGTAGAGAACAATATTGACATATCTGTCGGTCGACCGATCATGATGCTAGGGTGAATCCAGTTTTGTCATCGTTTGGAGCCACTTTCATGCTAGCAACTCATTTTAGCTCCAAGAATTGTCTGTAGTCACACGCAAGCGTGAGGCTGGGGTGCAGACATACATTTCTGAGTGTATCTTTCCAAAGGTGCAAGGGTATCACAAAATACCCTGATCAACTGGGGTAGACGGTAAATGCTTAGTACTATGCCCCTGATAAGACTGCGAGAACAAATCAGTGCGGACTCTCACGGGCCGTATCAGTTTGTTGGTCAAAGAGCGGATGGGATTCCTGAGAGGTGATAAAGAAAGTATATCTTCTCGATAATGAGACGAGCTTGAAACGCACATTGAAGATCATCAAGGTTTAAAGTTTTATTCTCGGCAGATCAGTCACTGCTGGTAACCTGATAGATTAATTACCGCGCACATCGTGGCGTCATTCACAACTGCTGTCGAGAGAGCTTCAACCTTGACCTCATTCATTTCCGTCATTCTCAGGAGAGCGTCTCTTTCTGTCAGTCGTTCAGATTTCATATCCCAAGAGGAAAGAAGGCACTCAGATATATCCCTGCATATGGTGAAAACCATCAAGGGGCCAGGGGTAACATCTGAGTTCTTACGTAGCACCACAGAATCCTGCCAGCACCCGTGCAATGTCTACACTGCAAGTTGATGAATGCCATCTTTTTCCGATGGAGTTAAACATGACTGGATCCAGGCAGACATAATTGTTAGCCCTACTCAACTCAACCCGGGTATAAGCAATGTGATATACCTATGTGTGCCGCTGGCATTCGCAACACATGTGCTTAATCTGATCGGCAAGAGAAGATTTCGTGCTGTGAGGTTCTCTACGTCATCAAACAGCCAGCTATGATTGTGAAAACATCACACTAACCTGTATCCAATCGCTCGATGGTGCCATGAACGCCTGCTCCAGTGCGAGTACTGCTTGGTCTGGCCCTGATTGTACATTTTTGAGTTACCTGCATAAAAGTTAGGGGACCACGTCCTATTTGCTCAAAGTTTAGAGTTCTCCATTCGCATCGCATGAGAGCCATTTGAATCCACTGAGGGTCCGACCAATGGCAGAAAGTTAGCGCTATGATGTAGCATTTCCTCGGCGAATGGGCCCATTCTGATGCCCATACTCTGACACAGAGATTTTTCCGTATTCAGTTTAGACACTATGCAAAGTGGGTAAATGATAGAACACGATTGTAGATTCACTGATACGTCTACAACGGAGGCATCTTGCGCACAACCTTTCCCTCATTCCTTGCATGTATCCTGAGCTTCTCCAGCACGGATGACTTTACCCACCGCTCAGGAGGTGTGCGACCTTCAGTCGCCCAATAGTATATGTCCCAGTCCGGTTCGTCAAGTAGCTATAATGAAAGCTAAGTTTGGGACGCCACCAATCAAAGAAGCGAAAGCACCTTGTCATACTCCTTCAATTCTGTCTCATCCATTTGCCTCAGATGATCCCTTGCGAACGTACTCAGCAGAAGGTCGCTCTCCAAAGTTCCGCGCTTCCTGCTCTGATAGACGAGTCTTGCACGCAACGTCTCCTTGGACTCCCCTGCGCGTGGAAGGGGAGTAGGCGGTGGGATATCAGAAGGTGTCTGAGTGTTGGAGAGGTGTTGTGGGGTATGCGGAAGGGGCCATGGGTCTGCAGACCACCGTGATGTCGTAGAGAGAGAGCGACATGGATGGCGTATTGCCCCAAGAGCTAATATTCGCGAAGAGAGAAATGTAGTAGACATTTTGAGGAGCTTGACTAGCGAAGCTAGTGGATCAATTACAAGCGAATGTAAACATAAGCAGCGCGCGCCAAACTAAGCGTTCATCAACACATGCGGTATCGTTCACACTGGTACCATGCCACAACCCCATCTATCCAACTCATGACATCTACTGGCAGAGCAGGATATGAAATGGTTCCCGTGCATGACCAAGCACGCCGTACCTCTTCTCCACGGCGCAAATCACCAATTTCTTGCTTTTCGTGTTTGCGACCACGGCGAGTATTCACGTTATTGAAATTTGCACTTCCACTGGTTTTTATCATATGTTACACGGTATACTACCTCTACGACCCACGCGGCCACATCGACCTCGTATTGTATCAACGAGAATGGATACAACGCGAAATACTCCCGCTGTCCCCACTTGGAGGATGCTTTGAGCCCGAGCGCGTCAGCCCGCTGTATAATATCAGCGAGGCCGTGTACGGCAAGAAACGTTTTGAGGTTCAGGCAGGAGTAACGATGCGGATGGGTATGGACTGCTACGAGTTTGCAGGAACAGTAAGGTTTGCAGAAGGGGAGTGGACTGAGGAGCAACGGTATATCCCACCTGAGGAACGAGCACAGTTCCACACATATTGGCGCGTCGATCTCGCGCCTCTCGATGAGAGACAAGAGTACATGCTAAAGTCATTCTTCGCTACGCAAGACCTTCCCCGCTCTCGTCTAATACTCTGGTCAAACGGCGACCTATCACTCAATCCAATTGTGCAAAAGTATCTCGAGCTATTCCCTGACTCATTCGCACTTCAAGTTGTGGATATACCCGAATTAGCCAAGGGCACGGCAATGGAGAATCACCGCTTCCTTAATCTCGAGGACAAGAAGGCATGGGTGGACGGCGACCTTGTCCGGTTACTTGTCATCTGGACATATGGTGGTGCTTGGATAGACATGGACATGCTCCTGACCCGGGACCTCTCTCCATTGCTTGAGCATGAGTTTCGTAACGCAATGGGACTGCTATGGTAGATGGACAATCAAATCGCTTTCGCCCACGTACTCACAAGATCCTATAGACAAAATTTACCAAGCATTCAATGGTGCTCTCATGCACTTCCGCAAGCACTCGCCTTATCTCTGTGAAGCTTTCCATCTCATGGCACACAGTACTCCTCCACGTTCTCCAAGCACCGATTGGGGCGCAATTTTATATCTTCGGCTCTGGCGGCGCCTCCTCAGCGAATCCATACCCCCCTTCAAAATTCTACCATTCTGCCTTTCTGATCCTCTGGCTTGTCGTCTCGACAACAGTGTACCAGACCCCTTTGAGCCTGATCGTCGAGATGGGAAGTGGACGGGCCGACCTGGGGAGGGGCTTGAGGAGGGCGGAGCGCTGGACAAAGCACTAGGCAAGATATTTACTGTGCATTTGCATAATCGTTGGGATAGAGCGTTTCCCCAAGGCGGTTGGGTGGATCGGCTGTTGTTGAGGAGGTACGAGGAGGGTATAGAAATGAAAATGAGAATAGATAGCGAGCTATGATATATTGATCTGCTGTGAGTACTTGTATCCTGGGCGACAGCGGCAGACGCTAATGATATCTACTATGGATGTAAACTATAGCACTTACACGATTCAGACTTCTAATGATGCAATGTTTATACGCGCGCTATATATTTTCATCGCAGGACTGGTGTGTGTGGATGATCTCGCTAATCAAAAGTACTGCATGCGTGTGAGCCTCCGTAGTGAAATCGTTGCTCTACTACGTATGGGCACGCTTGAGATTATTAGTACGTGACGTGCTCACTGGGATCATCCGATATTGCTCATGACTCATCTACAGATTCGCTAGTAACTTGGCGAACTTCCCAATTTCAATATAAATGCAAAGCAATATCTTGGAAGCATCTAAGTTGTGCCTCCGCCCACCATAACTATTTCAACTCGCATTCAACTCCAAAATCCTTCCCTCTCCTTCTTATTCGAACAATATATTATGCACTGACCTAATTACTATAGAATCAGGCCTGAAGTCTGAGCATCCATAGCGCATATTGGACTGCATTCCGAGCTACGTGTGGGCTCGAAACCGCACCCACTCATCATATGCCCCCATCATGATCAAGCTGCGACGCCTTTTGTATTGGATCGATAGAACGGGCAAGGACTGCAAGGGGAACCAAGGCCAAACCTCTATAGCGGGAGGCTATGGCTCTATCTATCCAGGAATTGACTAGCACAGTGCGCCGGACTACCGACTACAAGCCAGGACCCTTGCTACTGCGCCAGGACACCTGACACTCCTAAGGACCTGCGCCAGATCCTACTACACCACCGACTACGAACCAGAACTCCTGCCACTGTGCCGAGGCCGGCGCTCCCAAGGACCTGCGCCAGGCCTTCCCACTACATCGGTATTCATGATTATTTACTGAATGCATACTGAAATGAATAGCGAATTGCTTGGAAGCAAAGCCCGAGCCAAAAGCAGACGCGTCTAGCAGAGTGTCGCGAAACGACCACGGCTTAGCACCTGCTGTAAGGTCTGTTAGCTAGGGTAAGAAGGACGCTAGACGGCGGGAATGGCAGCGGCTTCGAACTGCGAAAGTTCTTGTCAAGAGGCTACCGCTGCGCCAACCGCGCCGACCATCTCGTTCTATTCAGGAATGATACTACTGAGCCCATATACCTAATGGGAGTACAAATTCCGATGCATGATTGTAACCGTGTTCGATGATCGATTGGCTGCAAACGGTTACTATGACCTATCGGGAGGGTAGTTTATACGGTTGGGGGAGGGCTATTGGGGGATGCGAAGCTTCAGGTCCCAGATCCAGTAGCCTTTGGGACATCCGGACCATAAAACTCATTCTCCAAGGAAACCCTGATCGGAAGTTTTCGCGGGACTTTTGGTCTCTCCGTGCAAAGACGATGCTGGACTACTGTGCTATAAAGGGCTCGTACCAGTCATCATACTCAGACTATACCCTTGACGACAACAGATGGCTGTTCTTGACATCAACCAAGCTCGTGCTTGCTTTCCGTCCCTGAGATCGGGCCACATCTATGCCGATAACGCAGGGGGGTCACGGACTACTCAGGCAGTGATCGATCGGATCGTGGATTATCTGTCCAACACCAACGCTCAGCTGGAAACTGACTATGCGGCCGTGAACTCTCAGCGTGTTTCTGAGGGCTCCATCGCTGCTGTAGAGTTGTTCAATGCCACATCTCTCGATGAGGTTGGGTTTGGATCGAGTGCGACAATGTTACTTGAAAATATCGCTAGAGCACTTGAAAATGATATTCAACCTGGAGACGAATTCATCATCACCTATGAACATGAAGGTGTCTGCCACTTTCTTTTCGTGTCTTTTGTTGAGAAAACTCACTGTTCATCTTAGCCAACAACGGTCCTTGGAAGCGTCTGGCTGCGCGGCGCAATGCCGTGGTCAAATACTGGCATCCCATACCAGTATCTGCAGAAAATCCTTACTCGCTCATATATAGGGTCGAAGAACTTTTGCCACTGGTTTCATCGCGCACCAGGCTGGCCGCGATCACCGCGTGCTCCAATATTTTAGGATCTGTGATTCCTGTGGAAGAGATAGTGAAAGCTCTTCGTCAGCGTGCAAAAGAACAAGGAGCAATGAAGATCGAGGTGGCTTTGGACTGCGTCGCATACGCATCGCACAAAAGAATGGACGTACAAAAGTGGGATGTCGATTACTGCGTAATTTCTGTATACAAGGTTTCAGTATCCGCGACTTCGATTTGATGTCTGACACTGACACTATTTGTAGGTGTTCGGGGCTCACAATGCCGTTGCTTATGTGCGGCCAGCAGCTCTGCAGACATCTTTCACGTCCATTGTCCACGATTTTCTAGAGGTGGATGACAAGCCCCATAAGTTTCAACCAGACGGTCCAGGCCAAGAGCTCGTGTATGGTGCATCGGCAATCGTGCCATATCTGAAGTCGTTGACTCCAGAAGATGATCTTACAGCATCTTTCAACGCGATCGCAAAACACGAGCAGGAAATTTTGACGCCCTTGCTCCGCTTTCTGACAGACGCAAAACAAGTTGACAGAGGCGTTCGCATCATCGGGGAAAGTGAGATCAATTTCTCAAGGACTTCCAATGTCTCCTTTGTTGTCGTCGGACAGAACGCGATCAAGAGTAAGAATATCGTGGAAGCATTCAACAAAAAGAGAGGGGTAAGTCTTCCAAATGATCTCACTCAGTGATTGTATACTATTATGGGTGTTGCGCAGATTTCAATTCAATGCGGCTACTTCGGTGCGTATTATCTTATTGATAATCTACGCCCAAAATTGGACATAAATGACGGAGTCGTCCGCATTTCACTTGTCCACTATAACACCGTTGAGGAAGTGGAGAAGATCGTGGATGTACTGCGGGAAGTTCTGGCTTAGTGCGCAATAAGGTACAGGCGAGCATGTATGTATGTGACATCTGAATGTATTTTCCCAGCACTGCATAGTCGAAGATTGTTATCTATGCCTGTTGAATAAACTGTACAGGTTGCGATTTCTCGCGGCTAAGTAGTGGAATGAAATTTTACCACTCCCTAATGCTTCCATCCTCTCCCCTCCATATCGGGTTACGCCACGCCTCAACACCAGCCCGACTATGTTCCTTGGCACGGGTACGCACAAGCTCCTCGTTGATAATGATGCCCAAACCAGGTCCTATGCAAATGTCATGTCAGGCGTTTAACGGCGAGCATTAAGACTGGATTGTTGGAGACTGCGGATGAAAAGAAGATTGTCGACATAGTCATTTCTGAGGAAGAGGTAGTAAAGTGTACGGTATGGATGACCCTTCGCGCAGATCTCTCCAAAAATAGAATGGACCAAACAGAGCCCGGGCAAGACTAGTACTCACCGCTGGGAGTTGTGATATACCCATCCTTCACAGCAAACACACTCGGATCTGCGAGATACGTGAAGAGGTCTGCATCATCACTGTTGTAATGCATCTACATCCAGCCAGTCTTCTAAGTGCTACGTGTCGAGGGATATTGGAGCGAGAAACCCACCTGCCAGCTCATTTCTTGGATAAAATCTAGATGCCCGGAACCGTAATGAGTGCCTGTTCTATAAGGAGTAGACCACACGCCAAAGACCCACAATTGAGCTTCGATACGCCTACAGCAATACATGCGGCCAAAGCAATCGGTCCTAGCGGGCAGTGCGGGGCAAGTGCGACGTCGTACGTTTCTGCCATAGATGCGATACGTGCCAACTCCGATATTCCACCGCAATGGGATACCTTATTCGTATTGTCAGCTGGTTGGAACATAAGGAGATAGGCAAAAACACGACACGAGAATGGACTTTGGAGCTCAGCTGAGAGGTGAGTACTCACGTCTGGTTGTGCGACATCTAGCGCATGTCCTTCGAAGTAAGGGCGAAATTCATGTCGCGAGTAGAGCCGCTCCCCAGCAGCAATAGGAGTAGAAACAAGACGCCCAAGGTCCGCAAATTCCGAAGGTTGAGTAGGCAGAAGGGGTTCTGAATCAAATTCAGTACTGGTGCGAACAGACCACACATGAGGATGCTTCTCACCCTCGATGAATAAGACGCCCTCGCCCTCAAGAAGCTTGGCGAGCTGGCGAGCCATACCCTTGTGCACCCGTCCATGAAAGTCTACTCCGACATCCATCCCTAACGCGCGAACTTCACGCACGCGTTCCACTGTCCCTTTTAAGAGCTCGGGGGAGTCAAGCCACGCGAGAGCCTCTGTGTACGATTCAGACTCGTTGTATCGCAAGGCTACAGAGCCTACCGGTGGCATTCATCTTTACAGCAGTGAATCCTTGCTCTTTGCGCTCACGTGCTGCTTCACGGACAGCACTCGGATGGTCGCCACCAATCCATCCATACACACGAACACGATCCCTGACTTTACCACCTAGAAGCTGCCACACGGGAACTCCGAGCTTCTTGCCCTTGATATCCCAGAGCGCAATATCAAGGCCAGACAGAGCTGACTGGTCGAGATATACGTTTAGACGAATAGTAAACAAGGAAGCAGGCAGAGACGCCCACCATTAAAACAGGTCCACCACGATAAAACCGAGCGCGGTACGCAGTCTGCCAGATATCTTCGATACCATCTGCATCCCAACCAAGGAAACGCTGTGCAAGGTCAGCGAAAGCGCCCTCAATTGCTTCGGTGTGTCCTTCCAGGGTGGATTCTCCCCAGCCAACGAACCCATCGGCTGTCTCAATACGCACAAAGAGCCAGCGTGGAGGCACGCGGAAGACCTACATTTGACAGTGAGTACAGTGGGAAGCCTGCGACACATTGTGGGACGAACCTCGATCTTTGAAATGAAGCTGGAAGCTGAAGTTGTTAGGGACATGCTTGTCTTCCTTAATGGAGACGAAAAAGCGAGAGATGGAATCTCCTTTCAGCTGCATGGAATACTGAATTTTGGATTTTGAGGGTGATCAGCTGAACATGGCCGGTCCGCATAGTACCGACGGACAAATTCTTGATACATTTCGAGCACGCGCTTAACGTGCAATGGGGCATGCGTATCGAGCTAGCCTTGAGCCATAGCATGCATAGCAGCCAAAGGCAATCAGTTTTCTCACGTAGTGGCAAGTCAGTAGCTGTTACTTGTAAAATTGGTTTCACGAGGCTGTGTGATGCTCATGGCCTTGTCCCAAATAGTTGTTTTACCTCGACGAGTAATAGAAGACCACCAGGAAGATACCCAACTGTAATGATGACTTAGGCATTGAAGCAGAAAAAATGGGTGACAACATTTCCTGTATAATGAAAGGGTGTATATTGAATCCGATGTAAAGGACAAGAGCGTCCTACCGCACATCTCCCAAGTTATAAGCAGTACTGTCATCCACATTGCACGCTTCACACACTCATCAGTCAATGAGGTACTTGCGCTTGAAAAACGACCGGAGGTGAAGAATTTGCCAAACGCCAAGCGCCGCGAGGGCAAGAATGGTGAACCAGGCAAAATTCTGCACGCGGCGATTCGTCACAACTGCAAGAAACAAAGATTCATAAAAGTAATGTGCAGGAATCGAAGGAGACTGACGATTGGTGTCTGAAAACCGTTCTTCGCGCTTCTTAAGATATTCGAGCTCGTCAACTATCTCTTTTACAACGCCTTCCAGTTTTCGCATTTCTGTCTCAAGTCCAGAGAGTGATTCTTGGTTTGCAATTGCACTTGATGACAAGGAGGGAGTCAGTAAGCTATCATAGCGAATGAACAGGGTACACACTTGTAGTCAACAGCGTCAGCCCCAATATCAATATCCAGATCGACGGTGCGCGACATATTCCGCGCCATGTCTAGTTTGATGTCTATAACGCCATAAGTAATGGCCAATAAGACACCTGCCACCAACGAATGTACCAGGAGATAGATAATTCTTGAAACAGACTCCAACCTCTCCTTCGCCATGTGCTGTGACAGCAAGTCTTGTCTCGCCTTTGATGTCGCGTTTTGAGAGATAGACGTTGCGATGGGGTGTTGAATCTAAGATTTCGATGTCTACCCGTTGGTTGGTCCCGGGTCCAACGTTGGCGGTGACGATGACAAGGGCATGAATATGTGCAGCGTTCCATATACATTTTGGGATGGGTAAACGAGCTGCTGGGAGGGCGAATTTGATGGCATGCGTAAAAGGAGCAATGAATGCGAAGAATGCGAGAAGAGAAAGCGTTGTTACTCGTGCCATGATTAAGTGTCCTAGGTTATAATGTCAATGGCTAGAACGCCCCCTGGCTATCGTTAGTGTAGGAGAGAGAAAGCTACAACGAGCCTGAAGGGTCAATGATCGAAGTGAATGGCAGGAGTTGTAAACGACACAAGGCTGGTATGTGCATGGTAATCTATCAATTTACCGGGAGTTACCGGCCGAAATTTCGTTGTCTTATTACCCAAAAGATAGACTTTCCTACATACGTACGACCTCTCGGAATTGACAAACTGATACGGCCTGTACATAAGAGTTCGTATTAATGTGTTCTCGCACTTTTGTCTGGGCGTACTAAACATTTACTTCCAGCTTCAGTTGGTGTGTTTTGCGATCATACCTTTGCACCTTTGCAAGGTTTTGATGGGGAAAAACACCCAGAAACATATGCCTGTACCTATAGTGTTCGGGTGATCATGAGTACGGATAATTTTTGAGCTAATATCTTGATTGATGTCTTTTATAATCAGTCGCTGCCACGAAAATGGGTTCAAACATGGACCCAAGCATGATGTCAATGATCGGTCGATGTACTTCTCTACGACCATTTATCACTTTGCTCACTCATGTGCAATATCATAAAGTGTATGGGATTTCCTATCCAAGCGACAGTGAAATTAGTTCAACAAGGATCAGATTCATAATGACTAACTCGACAAGTCACTGGGAATAAGCTATGAACATCCATACAGAGGCAGAAACATGACTCACTCTCGCGACGTACCAACTCTGCAGAATCTTAGGATAGCACATCCCGCCGCAACTCTATTACAAAGCGCGAAGAGTGAGTCACGAGGTTGGATCCTACAGTACAGTAGATCCAAAGCAAAATTACAAAATTGAACCCGCACTTTCCAGGGCAGCACTTGGAGTCTTCGCCACAAGGCTGACCATCGGCAATACATTCCTTGCTGAAGACAGCTGGTGTGGCACTGACAGACATAGATGCTGTCAGAGCAGCAAGGAGAAACGCATTGGTTGGACAAGGTAATATGGGATCTATTCGAGTTCGCATTTGAGTTCGAATGACTTTCAGACACAGCCTACTTTCATGTCCTAAAAACCTTGCTGAACGTTCTGGGAGTATACCATAAACACCGCCGCTCGTCGGCTCTGTAACGGACAGGAGGAATGGAGACTGACAGGGTTGGGGGGCCATCAGAGAACCTGTGAGAAGAAGATATCGTCATATATCGTTATATATCGTAATATATAGGAAAGGTTTTCGTCACATTGGAATATAAAGTGATATAAAGCAATATATGACTATGTAAAAGCACCATAATCACCATAATCCCCAGCAAGAACTCACCGGTTTACTGATGGGATATATGTATGTAAGCTATTATCATGTATATTTCGGATGCTCTGATTATTACGGGCTGTTCGGGTCCGATTAGGGTCCATGCATTGACCAAAACCATACCCTAAGACTCTTCAAGCTCCAGCATTGTCTCTGCAAAAAGGCGCCAGATCCTTTTGGTTCGGAAACCGCCTAAGTGAATGGGTTTAGGGGGTCTCGATGTGCTAGAGGCTATGAGACTTGAGGTCTGCCCCTACTAACTCTACCCTAATCGTAAACTACCCTGCCGGTGGGTCATGGTTACTGGATGCAGCTAGGCGGTCATTGGACGTGGATGCAGTTGTACGACGGGACCTCAGGCTGTACTCCCACTAGGTATGATATAGGCTCAGCAGTATCAATTGCTAGACAGAACGATAAGGCCGGCACGGCTGGGTAGCGGTAGCCCCTGACGAGAACTTCGAAACCGTTGCCATCCCCGTCATCTTGGCGTTCCCCTTGCCCCAGCTAATAGACCCTTATCCTAGGAGACCGGTGACTGCAACAGGTGCTAAGAACGTGATCGGCCTCGCGACGTTCTGTTGGACGCTCTGGGTTGGGCTTCGCCTATGGGCCAAGCCAGTCGCTATGCTGCCAGTGTCAACAAACATCACGTGATAAGCTGCGAACCTTGACTTGTGTTCGATTTTAGGCTTTGCTGATTCTTGCCATTCGCAGTTCCAAATATATATATTTCTGCACGAAAGCTTGGCGCGCGTCTGTTGTGTCCCGGCGCGTACTCAATGAGGTCGTAAACCTACTGGCATTATGTTAGTAGAGATTGAGATGGCGTACGTAGCGACGACTGAAGGTAGACTTGCATTGAACTCGATAATCAGGCCAGGATATGTATCGTGTATCATCTCTCATCCTGCATAAGCCTGGCAGCAACTTGAAGAGTCTTGGAGCATTGTTGTGGTCAATGCACCCTAATCGGACCCGAATAAACCGGAATAATCAGCGTCCGAAATATACAGGTTAGGCCACACAATTCAAATATATCCCAACCCTGCTAGTCTCCATTTCTCCTGTCCGTTACAGAGAGCCGACGAGCGGTGTTTATGGTCTACTCCCAGAATGTCTAGCCAGGTTTTTAGGATATAAAAGCAGGCTGTCCCCCTGTTATCTGAGAGTCATTCGAACTCGAACTCGAATAGATCCCATATTACCTCGTGCAACCAATGCGTTTCTCCTTCCTCGCCGTCATTGCTGCTCTGACAGCATCTATGTCTGTCAGTGCCACACCAGCTGTCTTCAGCAGGGACTGTAAGCCGATTATGTGGCCTGCAACATAGGCTCCGAGTGCTGCTCTGGAAAGTGCGGGTATAATTATGTAAGTTTGCTTTGAATCCACCGGCAGGATCTGACCTTGTACTCACCCCTTGCGCCTTGTAATAGAGGTGCGGTGGGATGTGCTATCCCACGGACAAAAATACCGAAGAGTTGTTAGAACGCGAGAGTGAGTCATGCTTCTGCCCCTGTACTGGAGTTGTTTTTCATAGCTCGACTCCTAGTGACCTGCTGAGTTGGTCGTTATTATCTTTGTTGAAGCAATTTCGCTGCCGCATGAACGATGGGAAGCCTTGAATAGAATAGAGAAATATGCCATACGATCAATATGATATTGACTCGAAAACGCAAACCTGAGTGAACGAAGTCGTCCAGCCAGCTTGATGCCTCGATGACTCAAAGTTGATGGTTAACGGTCGAAGAGATCGACCGATCGCAATGCTTGGATCCATATTTAAACGCACTTTCTTGCCAGTGACTAAAAAGCAGCATTGATATTTTAGCTCAGAATTCGACTGGAATCACGCGCAGGCACGAGGCTGGGGTGCAGACATACGTTTCTGCGTGTATATTTCCATCAAATCCTTGGGAAGGTGCAAAGGTATCGCAAAACACACTAGCTGGGGGCGACAAGCTAGAAGTAAATGCTTAGCAGCAGTCACTGTCAGGACTTGTTTGTTCAAATCTGCTCGGACTACAGACCAATATTAATATGGGTCCCCAAATCGTTTTATTTCTATACATCATGTTTATGACAACCGCTATGCCGTGATACAGAACGCAATGGAATAACAAAAACCTGTAAGTTTGGCAAGTAGGGGGAGAATCTGATGCAAAATGGTACGTTTCAATCCGTGGTATATTCCAGATCATCAGTGCATGCGTCATGATTTTTGAGTGCAGCCTTGCCCCGCCATCTGGTCACTTTTGTGCGTAGTAAGTGCTCGATGTCGTGAATCCCTTCACATGCAGGCAGCAGCTGTGCGAAATTTGTTGTACCATGGCCGCCGAGAGCTGACGACAACAGTAAGACATGCGATTGCGCGACGAAAGCTGCATGAACGACGTACCACTGAAATTCAATAAAATGTCTGACAGTGAGTCTCGATAGTCTTATGAGTCGCAATATCAGGAAGTTCTTTGCAGATTTCTAGGTATTCAAGAGATACTTGGACAGGATCTGGGATGACATTTGCAAATATGCTGTTCATACATGATCAATGACATGGTACCAGGAGATAAAGGACAGCGGACAAACCAAGGATTGCCTAGCAAGGTTTCTCCCACCATAATGCCATCAGCTCGGGTCTCTTCTTTGTTCCTTTGTACATCCTCCCATGTGCGAACGTTGCCATTGCTCACGACTGGTACTCTGAGTGCCGCCTTCAGAGTGCGAACCACATCTAAATCTGCGGCACCCTGACGCCGTCGTATGGCGGATACGTGACGCGCATGAAGAGTTACCCAAGATGCACCTGCCTGTTCCAGAAGGGTGGCAAATTCAACTGTAGATGATGGGGGTGACGATGAAGGACAGAGACGTAGTTTTACGGAAGTCGGTGGCTGCAATAGATGGGACATCGCAGAAACTAGGATCACATGCCTACCAATTGAGAATGTATTCGATGAGGTTGAAACTGCTTGCCTATGGTCTGGACGAGTGGCCAGTCCTTTTTGGCTAAGAGATAACCACCGTAGTGACCTTCACGAGCATGCTCTTGTGGGCATCCTAGGTTCAAATCTGAAAACTTTGCAGTCGATTCAGTTACTAATATATTTCACTCGAGGCATTACGCCCACCAATACCGCTGCACAAGCCCTGTATCTTCTTTCCAGCTTGAACGATGATCTCAGGATCATTGCCACATAGCTGGACCACTACCGATCCATCCGTCTCGTTACCAGCATCGCGACCAAAAGTCAAATCACGCTGATGAAACTCAAGGTAATCTCGATCCTCAAGAAGCTTGTGAGGGTCAAGCATCTGCGTATACGCGAGAGTTGCTCCATGTCGCTGTGTCAACAACCGGAAGGGAGCATCACTTTGCTTGATCATGGGAGCAGCGATATAGGTAAGGTCTGGAAGCGCCATTCGAGGCCAGTGAAGATGCGTTTGCCCGTAGGCTAATGGCAAGGACACCGTGAGCTAGTACGTACTAGTGTCACTCCGAGATCGTCACTGTTTGTCACTGTCAGGTTGCTGACTTGTCTGTTTAAACACTTGCTGACTAATTCGTGCTCGCCGCAGCGCATGACCTGGAAGTGACGGCCGTCGGGGTTAATGTTAATTGTACTAGTACAAGTACTTGACGCTGTATGGTGAAGTCGAGCCAAGCTTCGGAGCGGCAAGCCATGCTCAATTGGATGATCACTGGCATGACATTGGTTTGTGATGCGACCATCACATTGCATTTCCCTTCGCAGTTGTACAAGACCGAACGCACCGTCTACATGATGGGTTAGTGGAACTTTGTCCCTGTCTTGTGACATATTTATATTCGCTAACTTTCGCCGTACACAGGATCCTGTTCTTTTCCAAACCATATCTCAATTACCCAAAATTGCACCAACACCTTCACTGCTGTTATTGACACTGGCACAGGCACTTCTAGTGTTAAGCATCGTACGGTGCCAGTACACTCAAGTGCAACTCATAATACATCATCTTAAGAACTTGGATGTTGGAAAAATGTAAAGGCGCTTTCGGCGATGGCTACCAATCTCGTCTTCGACAAATCAACAAGCAGTAACAGATAGCTTGCATGCTACCTTTAGCTTATATACAGGGTACGATCAGTATGGGTGCGTGTATCCTTTTATATTTGGAACACCGTCTTATTATGACCTATACTGCGTGAGGCAGGATAAGTTTCGTACTTGTGACGATGATCTTGTGAGATTATGTGTGATATAATTCGTCTACTGCCGGTATAATGATGATGCAATGTATGCCTCTACCTCCTGTAGTTTGCTGCTGAGCGCTGATTTGCTGTGGCAGGTGGTGGAGTATGGCTTGGCTACCGCGCATATGACAATATGCCATTGCAACTTGGCAGCACGTCTCGAACTAGTGAGTTTCTGTGTACATCAGTGGTAACGGATCCCGTATAACCGATATGCAACATGAAGGATCTTTTGATGGCGGTATGTTAATAAATTATCAATTTGCCGAGGTGTTGTCTAACATACAGCTAGAAACTATGGCACGCGGGGGTGTTTTTTGGGTGTTGAGAAACTTATGTTCACTCAATGGTGGCGAGGCTGGACTATATGCGCCCGGCAGTCGAGTGACGACACCGGATTTAGGGACTCTACCACTACTGGGTATGGTTTGAAATTATTTTATCCAGTGATGAAATCATCCATCGAGGTGCCTACGTCACAAACGATAACGGCGGCGTTGGACTCATCTCCCTCATCACTCCATCGCAACTGACACGCGGGCCGTCAGTGACTGATCAGTTGAAATCATGGATTCTTCACCGAGTCTTGATACACATGTCGCTCACTGTTGATCAAATGATACTGACCGCAACCGCGATAAAGGAGAAACGCAGCGGAGACCGAAACCTACGAGGAGCATCCTCTGCCGGAACTTCTAGGCGCAGGGGCCCTGCGCTACGATTTACCTCTTGGGTATATTGAGTCTCCACCATGTCTCAGAATAATCATTGTCAACTCGCCAAAAGTAGACAGAGTGGAAGTAGAGCGGTAATACTTTTTCGCAGCCACTTCACTTGGACATCGCTGTACAGAAATAGGATTCATGATTTGGATCGCAAACTGTATCTTGTTAGACTGAGCTTGTCTAGTATCTTGTTGCAGCTTTTGTATCAGCCTCGCGACGCGCGCGGTTATTCGCACTTGCAGCTTCTGACCATGATCTTGTCTCGGTTACATGAATATAGACCTTCGGTATATGTAACAGATAAGAGTATGTACCCCAACAAGCTTCTAGGGTTCAACTAACCGATAACTCTTTGTAATAATGTGAGACGGTATGCACGCATGTGAGCATCCGGCGGTTTAGATATAGCAATTTTGCTCACATGGTTGATTCCGAAGGTGCGAAGTCATTGCAATCGCGAAGCCAAAATCCGAGTCAGTGGCCACCATAAAAACATACTGCGACAAGCAGTCCGGCTGACCAACTACCAACCAAAGACTGCTACTTCTTCCCTCCTTGTTTGACCCATTTCGCCCACGCCGCGACACGCTTGCGACATCCGCCCGCTCCGCTGCTTCTCTCAGCAACCAATATAGCATCCTAAATACGTGGACTCGGATAGTTCGTTCCATGTCATTGATGCATAACACATCGTTCAAGGGTGTTCTCTCGGTGGCGCGTGCATGGACATCATTTTTTCACTGCAACGACGAAATCAAATCCGTAGAACGGAACAGCAAATGCATAAAACGGATCATTGCTCATGTGAGGGTAATGGCTCTGCCATCACGAGCCGGACCATAACATTGGTTCAAGCGGTGCTCGTCCTTCTTTTTCCCATCGACCTCGGCCCCGGTTGTCCTGAAGGCGCGTATGAGCTAAGGGAATTTGGCCTCACCAAAGCGATAACAGTTACCACAGGACGGAATTTATGCGCGCCTGAAATAGCACATACCGTTGTTGAAGATTCACCCCCGCGTCCGTGCGTCTTCAGCGCATGGGACTTCCTCGAACTCAAAAAAATTGCCTCCGCTGCAAACCCGCAAAAGATAATGGCACCAGACCTTCGGCTTCCTTTCCTTGTACATCTGTAGCGCCTTTCAATCATCGCGGGAGAAGAAGACGTACGCTTCTCGTGAACCTGCAGCATGGAAGCTTTTCCGCGGTGTGTCAATGGAGGTAAGTGCATTGCGTGAGGCTCTACAGCTTTTGCTTTTGAGGGTAGCCTTAGTGTTCGATATAGCGGCATCGTCAGCGAAGGGACGTAACCTCCAGGTAACCTCACTTTACTTCGAATTTTGAGGCAGGTTGATCCACACAGTTTGGTCACTTACGTCTTGTTGAGGAAAAGCAACAAAAGCGCCTGATTTGCAGATACAGGTGATCACTGGTGATCAACTCGTGCGCTCGACTTAGCCATCATTGTCTCCTTTTCATGTACCTGAATTCTGGAGTGGGATGGCTCTCCTCATTCTAGCGGCCAGTCGGCTACCAGTGGTTCGAGGGAGAGTATCGCTGACGCCGGGACAACTCGAACTTTTGAAGTTTACGGAGTTTTTCCATACCCTGGCAACTGGGAGCAATGATAGCCGTTGCATGCTGTGGTACCCGCAAGTACGACGTAAGACGTTAACTTCATACCTGATGTAATTACTACAGTCACGGCTCCGATCCGTCTCGCAAGCAAACGCCAAATTCCGCCGGCTCAGGGTAACAAAATGTGCTTGTTGCAGAAGATCTCGCGAGACAGTACTTCGTTTCTATTCACCTCACCCTTGCGGCAGAACTCTAATTAAATACGTCCACAATGACATCCGGAGAAAATATGGCTGCAAATATTTGTTTATTGCAACAGGGCGCGTACGTAAATAACTTACAAATACCCATAGGATTATCCAAGATGCCTGTGCTGAAATATGAAAAATTACACTACAACATTTGCAGCTCTTTAGTCCGTCCACTACAAATAAAGATGATAGATAATAGATAAACGAGAACTATGATGAAGGTCCAATTATAATCTTCATCACCATATTTCCATTCTCGTCTTTGCCACGAGCCAACAATTCAAAAGCTTGAGTGGTATCTGCCAAGGGAACGCGGTGTGTAATAAGTTTTTCTACATTGCGGAGTTTGCCCGATCCGAGCAGTTTGAGAGCTTCAGGGTAGGTGTTGGCATAGCGGAAGGAGCCTTGAATGTCTACTTCACGCAGGGCTGCTGCAGAAAGCGGAAGCATCACATTCCGTGACCCCATTCCAATCAACATGACTTTGCCGCCTGTAACAGCAGCCTAAAAGTCGCAAGTCAGTGATGATCGATGCTTCACAGACCATGAACTTACGTGAATTGACATCTGAATACAGGGTTCAGCGCCCGTGCATTCGAAGACTACGTCGAAGCCCTCGGGTTCGTTAAATTTAGACAAGATAGCCGAGACGTTGTCTTTTGCACGTCGAAGCTGCTCTTCGGGCGTTCTGGCCTTGTCAACCTTGGGCAGGCAGTATGTTTGTGAAGCGAAACCGTGCGATTTCGCAAAGTCCAGTCGCGTCTCGTTAATGTCAATGGCAACGACCCGAGAGGCACCATATACATTGGCCAGTGCACAAGCGAGGATGCCAATGGAACCCGTACCGAATACGAGAACACGTTGACCTAAAGCAAGTTTGGCTCGTCTAGCAGCATGTATCAAAACTGACAGCGGCTCAGCCAAGGCGGCTTGGTCAAAGCTGCAGTTGTCAGGGAGTCTGATGAGGAGTTAGAGGCGTGTATAGAGAAACAATTATATTGGGGGCTCACGGATGAATAGCGTATGCTGGATGGTTCATCCGGTCTTGTAGTGTCCCGTCAAGATGAGGGAAGGTCTTTGCGCTACTGGCAAAGTGCATGTCCTTGCAAAGATTGTAGCGACCAGCCTGGCAATAATTGCACTTCCTGCACATAACGCCGGCCTCTATTGCGACGCGTTGACCGATGGCTAGATTTTTCACACCCGGACCGACAGCAGTGATCACACCTGCTGATTCATGGCCAAGGACGAGGGGTGCTTGGAGTGCAAAATCACCATTGCGACCTTCTAGGTAATAGTGTACTAGGAAATTTGCTCGAAGCTCAAACTTTTGAAAGACAGAGAAGACTCACAGTCACTTCCGCACAGTCCGGTTGACTGTATTGCTACTTGTGCATAGTTGTACTGTGGAGGCCAGAATGGGCGTTCCTCGAGACGAAGGTCCCTGGGACCGTGAAGGACGGCTGCACGTTGCAATTGGACGGTAGCAGGAGACATGATTGTGATGGGTGGAGGGAAAGGACGTACTACTGCATCCTAGTATCAACCGGTGACCTTATATATACAATATAAAGTTGCAAGAAGGAGCAATCTCGTGAGGAGAAACTTCAACTTATCATACAACCAGATTGGGAAAGATTCATTCGGTCCGGTTTACCGCAAACGTATTTGCAAAATGCGAATCAATAACTCCGGTATATGGCCAAATCGGGACAAATATATTATAAACCTCCATTTTTACCAGAAAAAAATCATTTATCGAAATCTCGCTGCCGGTTGCTCGGCTCGTGAGCCGATGCGGGGTAAAATCAAATCTTGGTCAACAAATGTTATACTTGCTGCCCGCGACGATATAAAATCCCCTGAAGTGAGTCTTCAATCTATGTGAATCTGTCTCAAAATGGATCCAACCCCCTCCGATGTACCGTCTCTACAACTTTTTGCTCTGGCAGGTCAAAATGTCCTCATCACTGGAGCTACCAGAGGTAATGTACTTGTTCCTCGCCTAGAACCTCGCTTCAACTGATCAAGGCATTTTCAATTTGTTATCTTGGTTCTTACCCTCGCGGTTGACCTAACGACAGGCATAGGTGCTGCGTGTGCTTTGGCTTTAGCTCAAGCGGGTGCCTCAATATGTGTTGTTCAGCGTCCTCCCTCTCCGGGTGTGGAGCCGGATATGGACACAGTGAACTCCATTCGAGCGCTAGGTGTGAACACCCAAGTCGTCTATTGCGACTTGAGCAACTTGGATTCTGTCAGGGAACTTTTCCCCAAGGCACTGGAGCTCATGGGCGGTAGTATTCATATTCTGGTCAACTGTGCAGGAATACAGCGGAGATCGCCGAGTGTCGATTTCCCGGAGAAGGACTGGGATGATGTAGGTCATTCCCTCAAGTTCTGTTTAACCTTCCCGGCATCAGATTCTCAAGTTGTACATGTTTCTCTCCACTCATTTTAGGTTCTCGACGTGAACCTCAAATCCGTGTGGCTTATATCACAAGCGGCGGGCCAGCACATGGTTCCGCTTAGGAGGGGGAAAATCATTAATTTCTGTTCCTTGTTGACATTCCAAGGCGGCCTTACCGTCCCGGCTTATGCCGCCGCTAAAGGTGCACTCGGCCAACTCACGAAAGCTCTCAGTAACGAATGGAGCCAGCATAACGTTCAAGTGAACGGCATCTGCCCGGGGTATATTGCCACAGACATGTACGTATATCTTTTCTTGTTATCGCTCGGGCATCTTGTGAGATCATCCCTGTTGTGCGAACTTTAACAGCACCGACATCTTCCCGCCGGCTGAGCCTTCATTTCGCACATTTTATTCTCTTTACAGACTGTTATCATTCAGCCCTTTGGCGTCTACCTTTGTTCTCCAGTCTGATCACCTTTTGATATGCCTTTAGGAACGAAAGGCTGCTAGCGGACCCCATACGCCTCAGGCAGATATCCGAGCGGATACCAGCAGGGAGGTGGGGTAGCCCCGGGGACTTTGCTGGTCCAGTAGTGTTCCTTGCCAGCGGCGCAAGTCAATATGTCTGTGGTGAATTGTTGGTTGTTGATGGTGTATGTATATTTCGCAGCTTGGTATCATAACCCTACTCATGCGTCGTTATCAGGGCTGGATGGGGCGTTAATTCTGAGACCGCCACTGTTCTCACGACAACGTGGAGAAGTCGAGAGATTGTAAATCTATGTACATATCTAGGGAGATGAATTCCGAGTCCATCTGGGAGTTTGCGTCTCCATGGGAGGAAAACACTAAATCACCTTTCAGAGTCCATCGTGGAATAGCATATTCCATGGTAGATACTTATCAGGTTATGGACCACATACCATTTCCCAATGCTCTGGGCTGGGCTAGTGTGGTGAGCGATGACGAGCCCCAAAGATAGCCTATCTTGCCTCAGGCCCGACCGCCGATCATATTTTACTCGGAGACAAGGACTAGACAAGAAATAGGCAAGCGTAATAGAAAGACATGAATCTTAAACTTAGTTCTTGGCACTCATTTCTCTACCAAATTTTATTGATTCAAATCTCATAGTAGGCGCAATAAGATATGTTCAGGCAAAATTGAGTGATTTTCTGATTATCAGATTACCAAGCGGGATGCTATCGGGAACACCCGATACAGGGGCGACCTTCCAAGCGGCTTCGCATTCCCTTTTACCGACGGACCGTGTCTTCCGGATAAAGACTACTAGTGATTAGGTGCCACCTATTGGTTGCCCATAGGTCGTTACTCGTGACAGCAGACGATCACCACCACTAGACCCTGATTACATTCGGCACTTGCTCCCATTCGAAAAGCCGGGTATCACAACCAGGGTCTGGGGGCAGCCATGCGGCTACAGCCGGGTTAACAAGTTCAGCAGTTTCAAACCATGCATATGTGCCGCCGAAATCATTCTGGTACGTTTTTAATATCCACTCCAATGGGAACACCTGACCGGCATGATGAAGACACGGCAACAAGGCTACATGGTTTAGGTTCGCCACAACGGTTATCGAGCCATGCGTCACGATGCGCATAATATGATACTAATCGCACCATTTAGAATTATCTACAGGGTCTTTGTTACGATGGTGGTAAGTCTAGGGCTTACTATTCGGCTGCGGATCTAGTTTAATCACTAGTACGTGGCACTTCTAGCAAAAGAAAATGAGGGGACAAACATCGGTGAACGATTTCCCTTCGGTGTTTATGAGGAAACGAAGAGGGGCGAGCATTGGTGCCGGATCCTACTAAACCAACACAGATATCGCCAGCATTATCATCCGACTCGGGGTTGCACATGCCATAGGCGACAAGACTACCTGTGGAGCTGATTGGATGCTTCTGAGTCGATACAGAATGCCACCCTGTGATCAGCAGCCCCATCGGTGAAGAAAAGCGGTTAACGCAAGGTAGCAACTCAATCTATTTTTTCATGCATGATCGAAATAAGGAAGGCGAAGCAGACAATAAATGACAAAACAGATGCGTATTTGCAGCGAGATTTCCCCGCAAATCTTTGCGTCAAACTAGCTCCAACTCGTGAAAAAACCCGGTCACATCGTGAAGTTAGTCATATATTTGCGTTCGCTCGACTATGTGGGCTTCGAATTCGTATGCGTATTAGAAGGTCTTCTAGTTAAAACTTTTCAAGCCAACCCGCGAGAGTCGTGGAACCGTAGAATGATCACCAATCATGTATCATCCATGGGCAACCAACTGATAATTGATATTGTCGGAAGGAGTTTCAGAGAGCAACCCGAGTGCATCATATGTTCACGCGGACCGGTATTCCTGAGGGTGACCGAATCATTCGTATACACATGAAAGTCTGCTCAAAGGGCTTCCAAGGGTCGTTGTCCGACGCTGTTAGCCGTGCCTTGTGATGTCACAACTGGCAATAACGTAGCTTACTCCGGAGGTTCGGTACGATTCAATTCGCTTCAGGGGTACATGGTACGTCCCATATCGTGAACGTTTGTTGTACCTAGATGTTATTTCAGATAAGAATACAACAACTACGGCGAGATGGAGCCAAGTGATGCAGACCGTGTGTTTGGCCAATATTGTGGTGGTCTGGGCCCACATGAACGGCTAATGGTTCATAAAAATTTATTCAAAGGCGATCTTCAGCCGGGCGAAAGTGGTTCTCCCTAGACGGACCATACGAAGATAGGGTAAAGGTTTAACGTCATCGGACCACCCACCTTCTGTTCTGGCCTTGCAGTTGCGACATCAACAAGCGCTTCATGTCCTAGTGTATAAAATTCGACAGGTCGATCCGTTTGCGGGTTGCTGGGCTGATTGAGCGGGGCACGAACAAATGTTGATGTCATTATCATACGCCGTCAGCGGTGATGTTGCTACGTCGTGATTGGATCGAATTTGGGAGACATGCAATCCATTGTCATGAGCTATCGAGGGAATACCCAACAAATCTTTTTGGAAATGAGAAAGACCCGCCGTGACGCAGTCATATATGCTGAGAAATCACAATGGATGAGTCTGGAAAACACGAGATGACTAATACGTACAGTTCCGATGTTTAGCAATTACTAACTGCCAGGGCATTGTTCAGACGAGATAAGTATTTGGTCACATCCGGGCCATAAAGGTCTTCCCCCCAGCCGCGGCGATTTCGCCAATGCTCGGACCGAGCTAACGTTCAGTTCTCGTCCAATTACAGGTGAGCTCTACAGAAGTCGACGGAGATGAAAGCTGGAAGTCGTGTTTGAGTCGCTTCATGCATGGATTTCCAGGATGTAGGATAGAATCTTGACCTTTGTATTCTCAGTACCTCTAGGCAGACCAAATAGAAGGAAGATGATACTTCCATCTTGTAGTACGATGGTGCGCGACCGTTCAGCGACCTCGGAGCAAGTTTACCAGACTCGGAATCATGATAGATCACTCCGAGCCTGATTGTAAACTTGAAGATCTTGAACATTCCAGCCTCCAGAATATCCTGAGCTACCGTGTGCAGAGAAACAGGTTGTGCTCGTCAACCACCTTATGGGGGACTCGGAAATTACGGACATTGGAAGTCGAGTTAGCCTTGATCAAGGTCGCCCGTGTTGCATTCGAAGATCAGCAGACTACCTCGTGCAACTCATTTATGACAAACCTGGTTACTCCCCCGGCAACCCCGAGTCAGTTGCTTCATCTCCGTTCATTCTTCAGAAAGTGCGAACGGTGCTGCAATGACCCGAAAAGCTGATACAAGCGCGATGAGGAGCTCCATCGTCTGCATTCATAGATAAAATGCAGCTCAATCGATATTACGTGGCATACGACTCGGAGTTGATGTTGTAGAACTTCGGATATGCCGCAGTACTGACCGGGTGCCATGATCGTAATCATTGTAGTCATTCAGTCAGGTGGCAGTAGCTCCAGACTTATCAGAAGTGTTCGGGCTCATCCGATTCGTCAATAGTACTACCGCGACTTCATGAAGGGTTCTGGACTGCTCGAGATTGTGAATTGAAAGAGTTGTGACGCGTGAAGTGTAAGTTCAACAGCCCTAAAGTTTGAGTCACAGACGCGACTGATTAAGATGGCATCGTTTACCAAATTTTCAGGAGGGGAATCATGATGGGTTCTTCTGGGAATAAGACTCGGAATGATGTCCGATAGCTTGCCTGGATTAGATTACCTGTCTATCTGCGACGACCATCGCCCTGGTCTTCGGCTCAAGTCCTCAGTGAACCACTTGCCAAGCTATACAAATGTCAGGTGCACAAGACCTGTTGGAATACCTGATGGGTACAAATCCCTCGCGTAAGCGAGATGCACTGGACGATCTCGTACAAGTTACGATGGATAAGATCTGCGAGGAAGGACTGTACGATAAGGAGCGCAAAAAGTGGATGAAGAACGGGAGGGAGATGTTTGATGGGGTAGACCAGAAGGGCGATGTGATGACGATCACGAGGGCCATTCAGCAGATAGCAGCTCAACATTCAACATCGGGGGGCCCACTCCGCTCACAGCCACGCATTCCTACTATGAGCACAACCCGGATTGATACCCCGAGTGCGGCCATCCCCAACATGTCTGAATCGCACTTTCGACCTCAAGGTGTCAAAGATGTTAAGATAGAAGTAGGATATTCCACAGATGTGTTTGAAAGCCCTCAAACATCGGAAATAAAGAGAAAATTCAGGTCTGGAGTCCACAGGTAAGTTCCTCTGAGTGATTACCTCTTACAAGGGGGTTGACAGATTATCGGATGGATAGGAAACACGACGTCGTAACCCTTACTTGGGCGCTTTAAGAAACTGGGGGTTCTTGACAACATTTGGTTTACACGTGTGCCCGATAGACAGGCGGAATGTACTTTTAGATCATCCAAGATGGGCCAAGACGTAAATGGCCTAGGCAGTCATGTCCGCAGCGTGCTTTAATGCAGAGGTCTGAAATAAGAGTACGAGGGTCGGAGATACCTGGATGAGTACTGAAGGTGTCAATGTCTAGGATACAAATTAAGCGACCTCACTGTCGGACTCGAAGTCACTACCACAAATGTTGCATGAAGTAGCCATCGCTCAAACGAAAAACGACAAGAGCACTAGATCCCAATAAAATAATAATAAAGATAATAATAGAAGCAATACAACGCCTAACGATACAGCTGATAACAGAGGGCTCTTCACTTGCCGCCAGAGCTCGAAAACTGTCTCAGCCGTTAGGGACAGTTTGTGAATATGACTGACGTAAATCTCACCTTGGTCACAGATTTTGTGCCCTCAGAGATAGCATGCTTGGCAAGCTCTCCGGGAAGTATGAGACGGACTGCCGTCTGTATCTCACGGGATGAAATTGTCGATTTCTTGGAATATGCAGCGAGCTCTAGAACTAACGGTTAAGTGAGATCGAAAGAAGGTAAAAGTACATACTCGAAGCTTCCGTAGCAATGCGTTCGAAAATGTCGTTGACAAACGAGTTCAAAATGGCCATAGCTTTATTAGATATACCAGTGTCTGGGTGTACCTGCTTGAGCACTTTGAAAAACATGTCAGACCTAAAGCTTTCTGACTAAAATGACGCGTTACCCTTGTAGACGTAAGAAGAGTAAGTCTCCTTGCGGACTTTCTTGCGCTTCTTCTTTTCCTCTCCAGCGGCTGGGGCTGTGGCAGTCTTAGCGGTCTTCTTCGCAGCTTTAGTAGTACCCTCGGTGGTTTTGATAGGGGCTTTAGTGGCAGCACCAGAAGCTGGGGCCTTACCACTAGTTGACGTGGGTTTAGGTGGCATATCGGCGAAACGGATGAGATTTACTATAATAATTCAACAGTGCGGGAGGGATGGCAATAATGGCGGTTACAACGCTCGGGAAGCGCGAACGACATCTCCTATATATACCTTCACGTGACTTTGCACTTATTTGGCTACGACGCGTCTTTGTTGATTGTGGCGCGCGTCTAGACTGTGGACTATAAATACAGCGTTCCGTCTAGTTAGTTACCTTGCAACCCATCTCAACTCAAAACTTTGCCTGCTCTACCTTTTTCTCAACAACTACACATTCTTCATTATGCCTTCTGCAAAGTCAAGCGGCAAGGGTAAGGTCAGCGGCAAGGTCAAGAGTGAAGACACCAAGTCCACGTCCCGTTCTACTAGAGCTGGTCTCCAGTTCCCAGTCAGCCGTATCCATCGCATGTTGAGGAAATCCAATGTCAGCAAGCGCATTGGGTCTGGTGCACCGGGTGGGTTGCCAAGTTTTTTAGTCTCGCATTGAAACTGACGCGCGTTTTGTAGTCTACCTTGCTGCCGTACTAGAGTACTTGTCGGCTGAAATCTTGGAGTTGGCTGGAAATGCAGCTCGTGACAACAAGAAACGTCGCATCAACCCTCGTCACCTTCAATTAGCTATTCGTAACGATGAAGAGTGCGCCCCTATACTAACTGATTGTCGCAGTCTTGACTTACTTCGTCCTCAGGTTGAGTAAACTGCTCGGAGATGTGATCATCTCTGAGGGCGGTGTCGTACCTTACATCAACCCTGCAGTACGTCTTTTTTCCCTTTACCAGCTGCTCAGTCATTTTAAATGGCCTCGTTTAGCTCCTGCCTGCAAAAAGCAAGAAACAAAGTCTTGACAGCCAAGAGGTGTAATCTACCCCGTGTATCACTTTCGCATGCCTCCTTG